>NC_142791.1:14742500-15050000 GCF_988280905.1 Pimephales promelas
CATTGTTTTGGAACACACTAGTTTATAGATAACAGTAAGACGAACATATTCAATACTAAAAAACAAAAAAACTTAATCCCCCCTTGGCCAAAAGGGGGCCCCCAATCGAGTCGAAAAAATTAAACAAGTGACATAAATTAATGAATTAATTTTGTGTTTCCTGTAAGATACAGGAAAATATCATGTAAATTGACCATTTGTATTCTGCAAATAAGTGCATGCAGACTTATATAAAGATATATTATGTATCCTCCACTTCTGTTTGATATTTTTTGAAAATTAATAAATAAAAAAAGGTAGAATTAAAAAAAATATATCAATCATTTTACGCGTTTTGAGTAGTAGGGTTCATGAACTCTTCATTGTAGTCCTTGAACAATGGTATTTCCGACTTGACCGCGCATGCGCTGTGCTGCGCATCATCATCATCAGTCTCACGCGAGTGTTCATGACGCTGTGGCTAGAACGAGCGCTGCTGCGGGCACTTTCTCCAGGTAGGTGGGCGGGGGCGCGCACAACATCCACAAGACTATAATGTTATTGATAATGTGCGCTGCTATTAGATGAAATGAGTCTAGAAGAGTATCAGAGACTTGCGTTTGCGAAGGTTTCTCTTTCTGTCCGTTAATTAAACTGCGAATGTCCTCAGCCATTGCCAAACCTCCTGCAATCTCATGTAAACCAGTGTAAACATAGACCATCTGTGATTCACAGGCTTCTGCTCATCTATCTTACAATAGCTTTATTCTTAAATATACAGCAGGCTAAATGATATTTCATGTTGTGGGGTGAATTTTGATGCCTTTGTCATTATTACATCATAACTGCATCATGTGTTTGGCTTTTGTTATCTAGGGACATGCATAACAGACTCAATAGCCTATTACAGTTGCACGAAACTATTCTATGTAGGCTAGTATACAATATGGGGCCAGAACAGTTTATATTTCACATCACAGCCATGTGGCTTTGATGAGCAGAAGCTGATGATGTTCATTCTGAGCGAAGACTTATGTAATTAATTAACCCCTGCAGCAACATGCCACGTAATTGGTTGGGCGTCGTTTGAAATAAGATTCCGAATATCGATTTCCCAGATTTGATTCCAGTAAAGTAAAAACATTTAGTCAAGCATTTATATTTAACATATTTGTTTAGCAAAATGTTTTGTTGCAACTGATTTCCATCAACAAAAATCTGCAACCTATGTTTTTAACAAAAATAGCACAGCAAAAACAAATGCAATAAATAAAATACAACTGGTTCAGGTACAGAAATTTGAATCAAATGTAAAATAGCTGCATAGTTTTTGTTTTATAAATAAAATATAGATTAATCCTTTTTATAGTTACAAAAGTTATTCAGTCAAGATCAGTGAGTGATTTTCTTTTTCTTTTGTTCTTCGAATAACGTTAATAACAAAGACGGTAGCAGAAATATTAGGCTACTGTGACTTTAAAACCTAATGCAGGAAACTAATACATTGTGTAAACTATACTATGTGTCTAAATAGGGTTAGAAGAATCAGCTGATATCACTTGCAAAATGTACACATGATTCAATATTTTGTCAGTACAGTCTCTTGTTAAATCATTATCCCTCTTTCAGCTGACCCATTCATGCCGCCCTTCCTCTAACGTCTGAATCTACTGAAAAGGACCTTTTTCAACAAATCTTTCCTCAGGTTTTTCACAGACAAAATGGCAGTGGAAAAGCGCTTGGCATATTCTATCGTGCAGTTCCTCAGAGATCAGACACACTGTGGCTCGCTGAATTCAGATGAACAGGAAAGCCTGGAAGGTAGGTCACCCTCATGTTTAAAACATTTAAAGTCACAGGCCTTTTCTACTCTTGGACTGGCTGTTCAGATTCAGGACTCTCTGAAAGTCACCACAGCAAACTATTTTACTTTTCTGTTTAATTACATTATTATTACTATTAGTGATACATCGGCGGCCTGATGTATCAGATTGATTGGCAAAAATGTGGCCATTTTGTTATTTGTAAAATAAGAAGTGTGTTTAATTGTATTGAATGGGTAACACTTTACAATAAGTTTCATTAGTTAACTACCTTAGTTAAAATGAACTAAGAATGAACAATACTTCTACAGCATTCATTAATCTTAGTTAATATTAATTTCAACATTATTCAAATCAAAGGTTGTAGTTGTTCACATTAGTTAATGCACTGTGAAGTAACATGAACAGTCAATGAACAGCTGTAACATTAACAAAAAATAATAAAATAAACAAAAACTTTAAAAAGTAACAAACAAAAAACTAATACAGTAACAAATGTATTGCTCATTGTTAGTTTGTGTTATTAACTGTTAATGTGTAGATTAACTAAGGTTAACTAACGAACCTTATTGTAAAGAGTTCCCATTGAAGGTACACTTTTAACTATTCTCTTTGCCTTTACTATCTTGTATTCTTTATCCATGCTATCTTTTCTTTGTACTTTTGTCAGTTAAATAAAGGTTATAGAGAATTAACAAACCACAGATTCTTACTGCATTTTACAAATTGTCCCAACTTCTCTAGAAATTGAGTTGTACATATACTATATCCATATTTAAATATTATTTCAATAAATGATGAAGACATGGTAAAACATTTAAGATATTCATAAAACAATTAAAAAACATTAAAATAAAATAAGAAATCTTCATAAATGGCCACCATTGCTGAAGATGTAATATGTAATTAATATATAGAGTTAATGTTTTTTTAAAAAAAAAAAAAAAATTTGAAAATATGAATGCATAATTATTTTTGTTATCTATTTAAGTTGCCGTACAGTGTCTCGAGACCACTTTCAAGATCAGCTCCAGTGACTGCCATCTCGCCGCTCCTCAGCCACTGAGAGAGATATTCCTCAACTCTCTCCTCAAAGTAACTACATTTCATACATATCAGCCTGTCATGATTTATTACTGTTGTTATGCAACAAGCAAGATTTTAGACACATTTTCCTACAGTTTCTTGTCTAAACTGTTTTTTACAGAATGATATTGTAACGTTACCTGAGACGTTTCCATCTCCTGAGGACATTGAGAGAGCCGAGCAGCTTAAAAATGAGGGCATGTCAACCTTTCCTACTGTATTTAGACTCAAAACACTGTCAGAATCATATCAGATGATGCATAATCTATAACATAATTGTTCTGTCATCACATTGTTCCATTGAGATGATGCAAATAAAAACATGATCAATAATGAATGCATCAATCATTTCCAAATCCAATGCTCAAATGCTTTTGTGTTTCTTTATTAGGGAATAACCACATGAAAGAGGAGAATTATAGCAGTGCTGTGGACTGTTATACAAAAGCCATTGAGTTGGACCAAAGAAATGCAGTCTATTACTGTAACAGGTGAACGTTTGATATCACACTGAGAATGCATCGCTCATAAAGGCGGATGTGTCGAAGTTTGGTGTTGACTGATGGGATTGTTCTCTCTCAGGGCTGCGGCACATAGTAAACTTGGAAACTACACAGAGGCTACGGGAGACTGTGAACGAGCGATTGCCATCGACCCTTCGTACAGTAAAGCTTATGGCAGAATGGGGTGAGATTGTTTAATTATTGTGGTGTAACCGTCAATGTTGTTATTGTAGCTGAAACTAAAATTAAACTATAAAAAATAGTTTTCTTTCATTGAAATAAGGCTAAAAATAAAATAAATTTAAAGCAAGTATTATATATAATTTATAAATTATTAACATAAGTTAACTACATTAGTTAACATGAACTAACAAAGAAAAATAATACTTAATAATCATGTATTAATCTTAATCATTTCAATTTCAAAATTTACTAATATACATTATTAAAATCAAAATCTGTTAATATAATGGCATGGACCTGAGCTGATAAGAACTAGCATTAGCATTTTCAAAGTTTCATGAGTATTATATGAATCAGTCTCATGAGTATTAAATTAATCAGTTTCATGAGAATCAAATGAATCAGTCTCATGAGCATTAAATGAATCAGTTTCATGAGAATTAAACAAATCAGTCTCATGAGTATTACATGAATCAGTTTTATGAGTATTAAATTAATCAGTCTCATGAGCATTAAATGAATCGGTCTCATAAGCATTAAATGAATCGGTTTCATGAGCATTAAATTAATCGGTCTCATCGTGAGCATTAAATTAATTGGTCTCATAAGCATTAAATTAATCGTTCTCATAAGCATTAAATGAATCGGTTTCATGAGCATTAAATGAATCAGTCTCATAAGCATTAAATGAATCGGTTTAATGAGCATTAAATGAATCGGTCTCATAAGCATTAAATGAATCGGTTTCATGAGCATTAAATGAATCAGTCTCATAAGCATTAAATGAATCAGTCTCATCATGAGCATTAAATTAATTGGTCTCATAAGCATTAAATTAATTTGTGTCATGAGCATTAAATGAATCGGTTTCATGAGTATTAAATTAATCAGTTTCATGAAAATCAAATAAATAGGTCTCATGAGCATTAATGAATCCGTTTCATGCGAATTAAACAAATCAGTCTCATGACAATTACATGAATCAGTTTTATGAGCATTAAATGAATCAGTTTCATGAGCATTAAATGAATCGGTTTCATGAGCATTAAATGATAGATAATGATTAAATTATTGTAAATATAGATATATTGGAGAAGGTGATTCCTTAAGAGTACTGAAAATCTTAAATGAAATCAGATGAATCAGATACCAGAATAAATGCATTCCTTTTGATTCACGGCCCTGCTGAGTTAAACAGATTTTAAAAGTGAATCTAAAATATTTTAAAAGTAACCAACCAGTGTGTTACAGTTATTAATGTACACAATTACAGTACTTGCATCTTTTATCTACTTTGATCTTTTTGTGATTCTAGATTGGCACTAACTTCTATGAGCAAGTATCCAGAAGCGATATCTTATTTTAATAAAGCTCTGGTGTTAGATCCTGAAAACGACACCTACAAATCCAACCTAAAGATCGCAGAGCAGAAACAAAAAGAAGCATCCAGTCCTGTGAGTAGAAGACGCTGCTGTCATGTGTAGTTTGATCCACCTTATGAAGAACTTCAGTCTATCTTAGTTTTTAATGAATGTATATTGAGTATTCCAGTTTAGTAATTAAATATGAGAACTAGCCTATAATAACTCCTAACATTAGATTTTACATGTGTTCTCACAGACGGCCACAGGACTGGGGTTTGACATGGCCAGCCTCATCAATAATCCTGCTTTCATTAGCATGGTATGTGCAAGTGTGTGGTTACGCATTTCTCTTTTAATAGTATTTATGAAATGGGTCATAAATCGACCCTGCGACCCCTTTCATCTGTCAGGAATGCAGCCCATGCCAGAGTTAAAGGGCCAGTTGGGTGAATCAGACTGAGGGTGAGCTTGGGGTTTCTAGCACACTGCAGCAGTCTAGAAAGAAATTGGGACAATTTCATAAAAAGAGCAGACTTTTGAGACCTAAATGCACAAAATCTAATGCAGGGTGTGACTGCATTTGTGTAGAGGAAGGAAGACTTCAAGAAAGATGGATTTGACATCCTCTAGGCATTGATTATGCTACTTAAAGACCCTATGGCTATGTTTGGAGTTGCACATTACCATACAGTGCTACTCTGTAGAATGTAGTGCAGAGCGTTTTATCAGACAAATGCTTCATAAATAATGTTAATACATTTTCAAGGAAGTGCAAGGCTAAAATTGTTTATCGTTTAAACGTTTGTAGTCGGTCAGTCTTTTAGGCCACCAAGGCTGTATTTATTGGATATAAAACAGTAATCTTACAATGTCACTGTCATGTATTCTTTAAGTGTGAGGTTTGTATCCACTCAAACACTCTCTCTTTTGCATTATAGGCTGCCAGTGTGATGCAAAACCAGCAGGTGCAACAACTGTGAGTTCAAATAAATCAACTCTGTCTTCCATATTGAACCTTTCAATTCATTTGAAGGGTTAGTTCACCACCCTTATGTCGGCCAAACCTGTATGACTTTTGTTCATCTTTGGAAGACAATGGAATATATTTTTTATATTCGGTCATCATTTTTGTCCATCCATTGAAAGTCTACACAGTCAACATTTTCAAGCTTTAGAACATAAATGAAGAATGAATTGAGCAGTTTCTCAATTCTTGAACAGATTTATTTTAGCCTTTTATTCACATACACACAGGCTCCTTTAGAAATCGTTTTAATGTAGTTGAAAACCAGTGTGCTGCTTATTAGATTTCTTTAAACCATGATACATTTTTTTCCAGGCGTCTTTGACAAATAGAAAGTTCAAAATATTTTCACTTCTTTGTCAATTTTTGAACAGTAGTGTTCATCTGCTCAGATTGGGAAATTTGTTCCGAGCAGTACAATCACTTCATATGATGAACAGATATGTTTTAGGCTTTTATTAAAGGGTTAGTTCACCCAAAAATGAAAATTCTGTCAGTATTTACTCACCCTCATGTTGTTCCAACCCCGTAAGACCTTCGTTCATCTTCGGAACACAAATTAAGATATTTAAGATATTAAGATCGCTCCTGCATACAGTCCATAGGCTTCTTGAGGGACTGGCTCTTGCTGTCCCCGAAAAGTCATTAAAGACATCGTTAAAATAGTCCAAGTGACTACAGGGGCTCAATCTTAAGTTTATCAAACGACACTTTTGTGCGCAAAAAAACAACAAAAATAACGACTTTATTTCAACTATCACTTCCTTCTCCATGAGCCTGTAAGTCAGTTAACGTAGTGTGATTGCGTAGAGCTACGTCACACGTAGGCTCACTATTGGCCGACGCTGGTCATGTGTGTGTGATGCGTGTGACGTACAATAACAGAAGCTTACGCTATTAAACTAGTAACCTGACTCGCGCAGAGGGAGAAATAAACGAATAGTTGAAATAAAGTCGTTATTTTTGTTGTTTTTTTGCGCACAAAAGTGTTCTCGTCGTTTGATAAACTTAAGATTGAGCCACTGTAGTCACTTGGACTATTTTAACGATGTCTTTAATGACTTTTCGAGGACATCAAGAGCCAGTCCCTCAAGAAGCCTATGGACTAGTATGCAGGAGCGATCTTAATATCTTAAATGTCTTAATTTGTGTTCCGAAGATGAACGAAGGTCTTACGCGGTTGGAACAACATGAGGGTGAGTAAATACTGACAGAATTTTCATTTTTGGGTGAACTAACCCTTTAAGGCTTCTTATCTTAGTTGATCAATGCACGTATATCAAATATGATAAACAAAACTCAACCGTACATTCTTGACATATGAGAACCAATGAGGTTTGTTCTGCGCTACAATCGCACACAAACAAAAGTTTTTTGGATGAACTATCCCTTCAAACAGCCAATGCCAGAGTTAGGTAAATAAATATTCAATACATATTTAAAATAAAAGTATAAAACGCAGCAAATAAACATATATAAAAAAGTGCTTGACTTATTTAAAAGAATGTATATATATATATATATATATATATACATACATATATATATATATATATGAAGAGTTCAGATGCAAAAGCCTCTAAGTGCCATTTGAAATTTTCTTCTTTAATGAGGATTTTTATCAAACTTGTATATTTAAGTTCAGTAATTTCACTTAAATGGCAATGATAATTACCTATTAATTGTTATTTAAGTGAAATTACTGAACTTAAATATACAAGTTTGATAAAAATCATCATTAAAGAAGAAAATTTCAAATGGCATTTAGAGGCTTTTGCATCTGAACTCTTCATATATATATATATTATTTTTTAAATAAGTCAAGCACGTTTATATATATGTTTATTTTATATATATATTAGGGCTGTCAAACGATTAATCGCATCCAAAATAAAAGTTTGTCTTTACATAATATATGTGGGTACACTGTGTATATTTATATATAATATAAATTATATATAAATCTATAAACAGTATATACATGAAAATATTTCTTAAATATATACAAGCATGTGTGTGTATTTATATATATATATATATATATATATATATAATTATACACAGTGCACCCACATATATTATGTAAAGACAAACTTTTATTTTGGATGCGATTAATCATTTGACAGCCCTAATATGTATACAGTACGTGTATATATATATATATATATATATATATATATATATATATAGACATATGAAGAGTTCAGATGCAAAAGCCTCTAAATGCCATTTGAAATTTTCTTCTAGAATGATCATTTTTATCAAGCTTGTATATTTAAGTTCAGTGATTTCACTTAAATGGCAATGATAATTACCTATTAATTGTTATTTAAGTGAAATTACTGAACTTAAATATACAAGTTTGATAAAAATCATCATTAAAGAAGAAAATTTCAAATGGCATTTAGAGGCTTTTGCACCTGAACTCTTCATATACATGAAATTCTTTTTTTTTCTAAAAGGCACAAATGCAATCTTTTCACGCAAAAATAACTCTGCAGCCTAACATCTGATAAACCTCCATCTGACCTTTCCTCAATACGAAGTGTGCCTACATTATAATATAAAATATTTATTGAACAATAATAGCGACTATAAACTTTGCATTCAAAAGATATTATTAAATATGTTGTAAGTAGTATTTCATTTGGACACCTCATATCTGTAATTTGAGTTTAAAAAAAAAGTCCTGGAATTTCTTTCTACTGTACGAACCCTGTAATACTGCAACAGAGACATTTTAAGATACCCACGCTATATTTAAAAAAAGTCATGACCTGGTGTGTTTGTGATTAACTGTCCACAACCAGCATGTCGGGCATGATGTCCAACGCAGTGGGCGGACCTGCGGCCGGAGTGGGTGGATTAACTGACATATCCAGTCTCATTGAAGCGTGAGCATCTTCTCTTTGACATTTGATTGACGTGACATGTGTTCCACGAAAGGTTTAAGAATTATGTGATGCATTCAGAGGTGATGTGTGTATAATTTACGGCTGCACCAAAGGGCACAGAGCAGAATTACAACCGTAGATGTTTTGATGTGGCTCATAGACTCTGACCTGGTGTTGTTTGCTGCCGTTTCTCTCAGTGGACAGCAGTTCGCCCAGCAGATCCAGCAGCAGAACCCAGAGCTGATCGAACAGCTGAGGAACCACATACGGAGTCGCTCCTTCAGCGGCAGTGCGGAGGAACACTCCTGATCCCAGCAGGTCTGAGACCTCACACTCGTCCTGTTTAAACTACACAATTACAAGCAGTTCTGATGTGTGGAAACACACTCATTAGAGTTGGAGCATTGAGCTGTGGTGCTCAAATTTAAATACAGCTTGTGACATTTCCAACCTAGGCTCAATGGGAAAAAACATTTTCCAAAACATCGGTTCACTACTGTTTACGTTGAACATTTGTCGGTTCTCGTCTACTTCGCTTAGGCTTTAAGATTGTTACATTGGTGGCGATACGTGGGAGAAAAGACGAACGCGTTGTCAAGAGTCCTCGCTGCGTTTTAAACGAAAGAGATCTGTCATTAAGAGGAAAAAAACAAAACGATTATACTGGTGACTTCATAATGGTAATTATTCTCAATGCAGAAGTTGTTCGTAATGCATGTAAACACAAATATATAAATCAGATTGCAAAGTTTAGGGTTCGTACAAACAGAACTTTCAGCCAGCACCTTGTTTCCTGTCCTCCATTATTGGACAAACTGATTAATCCAGGTGTGTCTGACCTGAATAGTCACAACAATAATCAGGCACACCTGAATTAATCAAGTTTGTCCAATAATGGCAGACAGGAAACAAGGCGCTGGCTTAAGTTCAGGAAGTAGTGCAGCTGTGCTTTTTTTTAAATTTATTTAAAAAATATATATATTTCTCAACACTGAGCTGTGGTGCTCCGTTTGAAACTTGTACTGAAATGAAAACTAGTGGCAGTAAAAGAGCAAGAACTTATTCCCTTTCACATAAATTAGGATTAAATGGGCAGATTATCGATTATTAAAGACTTATTTTCACATGGTTCCTTGCGCAAAAGATTGCTATGACCTCAAAACACTTTTACCATGGAGCTTTTGTAAACTAATACATTTTGACATTTGCATCACATAATCGGCTCCATATGTATTTCCAAAAATAGTAAACTTTCCCGATAGCTCTCCTGATACAGCAATGCGCTTGTGATGTGAAACGCTCGATATTATATTTCCCAACTGCCGCGATACGTGCAACAACCAGATTCACAGTCGTTTGTTTCAGGTATAACTGACTCACTTTTACATTTCACTTTAAAAGTGTCGTGAAAAGTGCAAAAAAAGCAACGTGATACACATTTTAGAAATGGCTTTTTCCCAGTGAGCCTGTGTTGGACATTTTCCCAGTGCTCTTCTCACTGTCTGTAACTAGTAGGGATTTTCCTATAACATTTAAAGGGACACCATGCAGGAATCCCGTTTTTGTCAAACAGCGACCCCTAGAGTTGCTGTGGAGTAAATACCACTCACGCTCAACGTGTTACATAGTATACAATAGTACATTGTGTTTAATTTGTCGTTTAATGAGATCTAATATATGTTGTTAGTTGTGAGAATTTTCACTTGATTAAATACACAGGTCCAATAATTATCCCCACGAACTTTAATGGTCCAGTGGCAGAACGTTTGTCAAGCGTATCAGAGGTTCTGGGTTCTAATCGGTACTAGTTGTATAGTTTATTTTCCTTTTTTTTTAGTCTCTCAGTCTCTGAACTCTGAAGCTGCAAAAAGCGGCATAGTGTCCCTTTAAACTGCTGTAAATATACTCCATGTACTGGACTTTTCTGTTCACGCACTCGTGGATCCTGCAGAATAATGAAAACTATAAACATGGTCTATACAGGATCAAGAATCAGAGGATGGCGGGCGGAAAAAGAGACGTGAGTGCAATCGTTAAATTCATTCTTCTACTGGAGTCGAACCCGAGATGGAGGGAATGGCACTTTATACGGAGACGTGGGGGGGGAGAGGAGAAAACACATCTAAAATCACCTTAAACACAGAACATTCTCTTAGGTTTCTTTGTGTGTGTCTGTGTAGATAATGTTTCAGTCCTCTTTATGAATGTAGCTGGTAATAGGACACATCAGAGTTGACTTTATTTTACTAAACGAATGATTGATCATATGCTTATGCCTATTAACAAAATGTGGGGCCATGTTATCAACATCCATGTTATCAACATCCAAGGCATTGTAAATAGCTCACAGCTAATATGACATGTTTGGAATGACATGCGGATGAATAAATGGCGACGGTTGTCATTTTAGGGTGAACTAACCCTTTAACGCATTCTTATTATTTTGTACAACATATTCTGTTCGTTTTAGGAACAAGAGACATTTGTTTGTGGTAACCACTATATCAGCTGCTTCACCGGATCTGTTCGTTTAATCATTTTATTCACTGGTAATGACAACAAAATGTTGCTAAATAAGCATTTTCATAATCAATTTTTGCAATTTTTTTTTGCAACATTGCAATTTTCTTTTGCATGCTCCATAATCTGATATTTACAGTCAGATGAGTGATTGAAGCCTATGTAATATGCTAATAAAACACAGAGCGGTATAATGTTTTGTCTAAAAACAATGTTAATAAATGTGTCTTGAAATCATTCTGTCGATATTGGCGTCTTTTATATCGGCAAACCATTATGATATTTGTTCATCACCCACCAGAACAACACACTTTTGTATAGCAAACCTTATAAATGTGTTAAGTCAGTGCATAAGCTGATTTTTAATTTACATTTTATTTACATTGACAGTTAAAATCATTATTAAGGGCTTTAAAAATGACATTTTAAAACAACAACCTTAAAGGTAAAGAGCAAAAGGTGTTATATTAATAGATGCAGAACAGATGGGAAGTTGGTCCATTGACACAGACAGTGCAAAATGCCACAAGGGTTCAACTCTCTGGACTCGTGTAAGGGCACACCACACAGACCTGTGCGATGTCATCATATTCGTACGTTCTTTTCAGGAAAGTATCCGTTAGCCTCAGTCCTGATATGCTCTAAAACAAAAACAAAAATTACAAAAATGTTTCATGGACCCTGTATCATAATTCATTTCATTTTTGCTTCATTTCCGTTTTTTTTTTTTTCATTTAATTTTTTTTACGAAACTTGTCATTTTGGTTCTGCAGACAGAAAATCTAACAGAAAGCTCTTTTTTTTGAGTTATCAAATGTCAAATTTGGAGCACAACTTGTTTAGACATTTGAATTTGATTTTCTTAAAGTGATTTAGAAAATATCTATTTCGTATCAAAATTAAAAATAGTATTTTTGTCCATTTTTCATAGCAATACACGTAAAATTCTGTTGTTGTTTTTTTTTTTATTTCACTTTTTTAAACGTTTTTCACTTTAAGTGTCGTCTTTGAAAATAAATCCAACATAATTCTGCGCTCAAAAGGCCATTGCACACAGAGTCCGAAATTTTCATATGCGTTTTTTCGTATTCGTGATTCGGTGGCTCTGAATTTTCAAAACAGTATTCAAACTGCTTGCTATGGATGTGCAAAAACGCAGAAAATCGAACCCGATTCGATTTTTTTCATGACGGACGAAAGTTTCGGAGGCAGTGTGATTTACATAATGTGAGGTCGTATTTATTTTTTAACGTGCGGAAATTTCGCACGCGAATTTCGGACTCAGTGTGGAATGGCCTGAAAACATTCAAGATATACGAGTTTTAGTTCGAAATGTAATTTTCAGGTCTATGCTCAAAAATTTAATAATGGATTGTAACTACAGCACAAATATTATTTTATATTAAAAAAATCCCCTACAAATACAAAATATAAAAAAAAAAACATTATCAAACTAATATATAGTACATTCATTTCATTGCCAAAAAAAAATCTGTCATTTTTGACCGACATGCGAAGAGCACCAGAGGGTTGAGACAGTAATCTGTAAATTACTATTATGATTGGCCCCTTGCTTCTACATGCCAAATAATTAAATAATCGCTAAACTGAATTTGAATTCAAGTAGAAAACTCTGCCGGACACCGCAAAGTCGAAAATCAAAAGAAAGTAAAAGCCCATTGAAACTTCAATAACGGGCTCTGCTGGAGTGTACCTGTAAGCCCTGAACGGACGACAGGAGCCTGAGAGGAATGGACAGCGAGGCGCTGGGGCTGAGTTTACCCAACTGTCTGCCGGAAACCCCACACCAGTGGACGGAGCGCGTGTTGCACATCTCCAGAAGCAGATCCATGGTCCTCTCACTGACAACAGGAACACCAGCGGTTAAACCCCACAGAGTTGATCTGTAACCTGACAGGCTCTCAGCCGTGCTCTGACCTGCAGTTGGTGATTTTACAGGTGATGTCGAAGGGCTCCTCTAGGTTGACCGTGTCCGGGATGAACTCGAGGGAAAGCCTAACATCACCGTAACCAGGAGCCTAGAAGAGAAGGCCTGAATGAGCTGCGTTCTGTGTAACATACGGACAATGTCTTACTGATTTGTGTTGTAGTCCATTGGATTAACTAAAGCGACTGAGCGATTCTTTTGCTTTCTAATCTGATGTACCATTCTCTGTAGCTGGCTGGTCTGTAGACGTCCTCGCTCCCCGAGGTTGGTTTTCCACACAATGTCTAGTTTGCCGATTACCGTCACCCCCTTGATGACCCCGGCCTTCTCCGCAAACTCTGGCTTGGGCTTCAAACAGTACAAATACTGCCTCGTGTCCAAGGGCTGCAGATACGACATCTTCCCAAACGTCGACACGCTGCAGAAATCCAAGAAAAAGTTGCGTATAGGTTCAATAATGTCTAGCTGTACCATTTACAGCTGTTTGTCATTTCAATAGGAAGTGAACACGGGATTTTGGTCGCATGAATTCCCCATGTTGACCAACAGAAAGCTGCTCGGTTTGAAAGCAACTTCTGTGCTTTATACTGGGAGTTTGACTGGCACATGCACAGAAGGAACTCAACAGTGACAGCGAGTCTTACCTCTCATCCGCAGAGGACACGGCGTTGAGCTCGGTCACGTTGTACATCATAGAAGGTTCCAGAGACACTTTCTCCATGAACATCGGGGACGTGGTGATGTTCTGGATCTGTGCCTCTAGGAACACCTCATCTGTCTGTAAGGTCAAAGGTCAAACACATCAAACCTAGGGTGCGTTTACCAAACCCAACTATGGTCGTAAGTTACCAATAGAGTTCAATGGAAACTGCGATCATAGTTGGCCTTTACTCAGCCCAGTCAGATTTCATGCAGTATTGTACTGTATGGATAATAATTAATATTTTTTACACTTTATCCTGGAGGGATACTTTATTTGAAGGGCTTTACATGAAGACTTGCATACGAATGAATTACAATTCAGTAATAAACAGGAACTCTTCGGTTCTGAATGGCACTGAATTGAATCATCGTTGTTTAAAGGTCTATGATTGAGGCCCATCAAATCAAGTTCTTCAGACAAGTTTAAGTGGAATTCACTGAACTCTTTCAGAGAGGCATATCAAGCTGCTGTTTGGCCATTAGTGTTATTTAGAGTTGGGGGTTAGTTCATGCCTGTGGATCAACAGCACCGTTTGACAGAAGTGTTGTTATTGATACAGCATGAAGCGAAGAACCCATACCAAGCCGGATTCACTCAATAGCCCAGAAATCACACAGTTTGGCAAATATACATTTGAAATTAGACATTATCATGTCACTCGACAAAGTCTTTTAACTCATCACATCATTATTATTGATACTAATGTGATATTAAACTGTTAACATGTTTTTTGGGGGGGAATTTCAAAACACAAGTGATTTAAACCTGTCAGAGAAAACATCCACTGGTATAAGAGATCATTAACCAAGCGTCAGGAAAGTGTGAGTGTTGATGCAGTGCGGCGCTGGTGAGAGGAGGGAGCGGTGGAGCAAAAGTACTGAGATGAAACAAGGCAAGGAAAACAGAAAAAAAATATTTAGCCCAACTAATTTTTGGTTTACATATTTCTTTATTATTATTTTTAGATTATGTGGATTGCCAATTTTAACAAATTATAACTTTTTTTTGTTAATTTTTTTTGGAACATTTAAGGACATTTTCTATTTTCAAATATCACTGATTTAATTTATAACAACAAACACTGTAAAAATAAATGTTTCTGCATTAATCCATCCATCTATATACATCTTTCAATCTCCATCTATATCCATCAATCAATCAAACAATCTCCATCTATATCCATCAATCAATCAAACAATCTCCATCTATATCCATCTATCAATCAATCAATTTCCATCTATATCCATCTATCAATCAATTTCCATCTATATCCATCTATCAATCAATCTATATACATCTATATACATCTATCAATCAAACAATCTCCATCTATGTCCATCTATCAATCAATCAATCAATCTCCATCTATATCCATCTATCAATCAAACTATCTCCATCTATATCCATCCACAATCAATCAATATACATTTATATCTCTCTATTCATCAATCCATTTATCTATATCCATCCATCAATCAATCAATCCATCCATATTCATCCATCCATCAATCCATCTATATCCATCCACCTACCATCGGCCCATCCATGTCCAATATCCATCAATCCATCTATTCATCAATCCATCTATATCCATCCACCTATAATATCTATCTACCCACCATCGTCCCATCCATGTCCATTATCCATCCATTTATCCATCCATCCATCCATCCCAATCTATGTCTACCATCCATCTATCCATCCATCCATCCATCCACATCCATCCATATCAATCTATGTCTACCATCGATCCATCTATATACATTATCCATTCATATACATCTATATCCATTATACATCCATCCATCATCAATCCATCTATATCCATTATCCATCCATCCATGCCCATTATCCATCCATCTATCCATATATATATACAGTACATACATTGATCTATCCATCCATTCATCTATCTGTTAATCTATCCATCCATACATAGATATATCCATCTATCTGTCCATACATCCATCTAACTGTCAACCTATCCATACAAACATACATAGATCTATCCTTCCATTCATCCATCTATCTGTCAATCTAACATACATAGATCTATGCATCCATCCATTCGTACATAGATCTATCCATCCATCCATCCATCTCTTAATCTATCCTAACATACATACATACATAGATCTACCCATCTATCCATCCATCTATAATCTAACCATACATACATAGACCTATGCATCCATCCATCCATCCATCCATCCATCCATCCATCAATCTATCCATACATCTATACATTTATCGATCTATCCGTCCATCTGCTCTACCTTTCGAAACAATTTTCCATTTTGGCTAATGCTTGGTTTCTCAGGTTATGCTCAGTAATAACCAATAGCCAAAAAGCTATCCCTGCCTTCTTTAGGCCACTGCTGTGAGTAACGTAGCCTTTCTAAAATCTTGCCAACATATAATACAGTAACTTTTTCATTGTCATTCAATGATTTTTGGCAAAAAATGGCAAAACATTATGAATTAGAAAAATAACTTTTACTATAGCACAGGTCTGGATTTCTCAACATAATCTCATATTTCCATCTCAGTACTGTCCTGTTATCTGAACATCAAAATACTTTTCATATGTTTTCCCCTTGCTTGTTTCAAAGGCTCAGAAGAAGAAAAGAAAGAGGTTATGCTGAAAATAAAGTTGCAATGAGAAAGAATAACAATTACCACGGAACTGAGGTCACTCTAATGGAGGAATAAAACACAAAAATAAACATTAGAGAAGTGAAGGTTACATGCACCAGAAAATGACAATGTCAGTTTTCTTCTTGAGGCAGCAAAAATGTGAACAAAACAGTGAATTATGAATGAAACACACACACACTACTTATATCAAAGTGAAAAAAATGAAAATGTATAAAATGGGATCTTAAAAAGCATAGCCTCACTATAAATTATTTCAAAAGCTGCGAGGCAGTGCAGAGAGGAAGATAAACAGTATGACCATGGAAACCACTATAGACTATAAGCGAGTCATTTGCTTTCGGATATATTATCTAAATATTAGGGGTAAAAAACACAAAGAGCTCAAACTGGTAAATGTAAACTTACCTCAGCATTGTAGAATTTGGTCTTTACATCTAGAGGCTTGAGAACCTGGTTCAAAATAGAGTTAAAACTGAAGTTTGAGCTGCAGCTTGATTCGACTTCAACAGAATCCATGTCAAATTGAATTTATCACACAAATCGAGACTGCTTCCAATGACCCAGCTTCAGTTCTTCAACTCTGCCGACTGTTTTCAGGATATGTAAAGCAGCACGAGTTCAAATGTCAAACTCTAGTGTAAATTAAAAGTCTCGGCTCTGTGCAAAATGGTTTGCGTAGAACTGACATCCAGTCACAAAGCAGGAAGAAATGAGCTCACCTGAAATTTGAAGAACTTTCTAAAGTACAGCTTCTCTCCAGTCTGAGTGGTGTAACTGACAGCACAAACCAAGCTGGAAGCAGACGATCAGACACGCATTATGATGAGGACAACAGCGTGCTGTATACATCTCTTATTCTTGATGGATTTGATCTATTTATGGTAGCAACAGTGAACATTTGCAACCAATTTGAAGTAATTTGAGTCATTTAAAGCACATCAAACTCAAAAATGTTGGGGTGGGACTTGAATTTACCCATTTAATTGTATTGTTAATTGTTAATTGTATTGTGAAAAATGGGTGTGGCCAAAACTGAGTGGGAATTCAGTATTTTTTTAAGTGTTATCAAATCAATAATCATGATTAAATTGCATCTAAAAAAAGTTGGTGTTTATATAATGTGTGTGAGTGTGTGTGTGTATATATATATATATATATATATATATATATACACATACACACACACACACACACACACTCACACCTAAAGGATTATTAGGAACACCATACTAATACTATGTTTGACCCCCTTTCAACTTCAAGGCAAGGTGCTGAAAGCATTCTTTAGAAATGTTGGCCCATATTGATAGGATAGCATCTTGCAGTTGATGGAGATTTGTGGGATCCAGGGCATGAAGCTCCCGTTCCACCACAACCCAAAGATGCTCTAGTGGGTTGAGATCTGGAGACTGTGGGGGACATTTTGGTACAGTAAACTCATTCATGTTCAAGAAACCAATTTGAAATTATTCAAGTTTTATGATATGGTGCATTATCCTGCTGGAAGTAGCAATCAGAGGATGGGTAAATGGTGGCCATAAAGGGATGGACATGGTCAGAAACAATGCTCAGGTAGGCTGTGGCATTTAAACAACGCCCAATTGGCACTAAGGGGCCTAAAGTGTGCAAAGAAAACATCCCTCACACCATTACACCACCACCACCAGCCTGCACAGTGGTAACAAGGCATGATGTGTCTATGTTCTCATTCTGTTTACGCCAAATTCTGACTCTACCATCTGAATGTCTCAACAGAAATCGAGACTCAAACCAGGCAACATTTTTCCAGTCTTCAACTGTACAATTTTGGTGAGCTCTTGCAAATTGTAGCCTCTTTTCCCTATTTGTAGTGGAGATGAGTGGTACCCAGTGGGGTCTTCTGCTGTTGTAGCCCATCCGCCTCAAGGTTGTGTGTGTTGTGGCTTCACAAATGCTTTGCTGCATACCTCGGTTGTAACGAGTGGTTATTTCAGTCTAAGTTGCTCTTCTATCAGCTTGAATCAGTCGGCCCATTCTCTTCTGACCTTTAGCATAGACAAGGCATTTTCGCCCACAGGATTGCCGCATACTGGATGTTTTTCCCTTTTCACACCATTCTTTGTAAACCCTAGAAATGGTTGTGCGTGAAAATCCCAGTAACTGAACAGATCTTGACCAGGACCACACCCCTAAATGCATTGAAGCAAATGCCATGTGATTGGTTGATTAGATAATTGCATTAATGAGAAATTGAACAGGAGTTCCTAATAACCCTTTAGGTGAGTGTATACACACAGTACAGACATGTACATGTATATGTGCGCGTATGTACACACATGTTAACAAAATTAGATTGTGGAGGACTATTCCATTCAATTCATTTTTTGATTGTTTGATATGATTATATTAACGCTACCCAGCAGTAAATGACCAGGAGTGTGTGGAGTCTGTCAGAAGCTACGCACATGTGTGTCCCAATCTCCTTGACCTCGTGATGGATGACATCATCGATGCAGGACTCTGGCTTGAGCTCTGAAACGGCAGAGTTTGAAGCAGAAAGATTTAACCTCTGGGAGCTCGTCTGCAGGTCTGCCTGCGAACAGAGACAACCGTGGGATAGTAGCGTGACGACAAAACCGACACAACTACATCATGCTTTGTTCCTTCAAGTGAGCCGGTACCTTTACGAGGATGTCTTTGACCACTTGACTGCTGTCGTTGTGCACGCTGATGTAACTGGAGAAGGTCTCGCCTAGGAAAATATTTCTGTAGGGAAATAGTGAGAATGCATTTTTCACATCACTGGAACGGTTTGGGAATCAAATGGGCATGTGGCACTTTCCATTTATAGGACACAGAAAAGAAACGCAGATTCTTGATCTTTCACCTCAGGAGGACAAACAAAATCCAAGATTCATTTTCTAATCTGTTTATAATGTTACAAAAATACATGCCTATATGGATTTTTTTTAAACAAAAATAATTTTCCTAACAAAAAAATAATAATAATCATTTTGCTTAGAAATTTCTAAATTTCCAGTGATTTAGAATGGGATTATAGATATTTGATGAGTTTAAAACTAGGTTATGAAGAGATGGGTTGTTAGGTGAAAATAATAAAGTGGCTGGCGAGTGTGTGTGTGTGTATATATATATATATATATATATATATATATATATATATATATATATATATATATATATTAGGGCTGTGCAAAAATTAAAAATAAAAGTCTCTGTTTACATAATATATTTGTGTGTGCTGTATATAATTATTTTGTAAATAAATACCTATGCATGCATGTATATATTTAAGAATTATTTGCACTTAAATTCTATATATATATATAAATACATAATCTATATTAAATAAATTTAAATATTTTATATATGAATAACACATTTTCTTAAATATATACATGCATGTGTGTGTATTTATATATACAAAATAATTATATACAGCACACACAAATATATTATGTAACACAGACTTTTATTTTGGATGCGATTAATCGCAATTAATTTTTGCACAGCCCAAATATATATATATCAACAATGATATATTTATATATATATATATACGCACATATATGTGATTTTTGCTTCTAAATCTTTTAAAAAGCAAAGCGATACCAGAGTGTACCGTGTTTGTGGAAAGTGCCATGAACTCATTAATAAATCATACAATTTTAGGTCATTAAATCTATACATTACCCAAAATTCTGAGGTAGCGTGAGCATTTCCCCAAGGATTAGTGTTTCTGCCCCCTTTACGGTAGACGGATCGTCTTTCATGAGTCGTATAAACAAATCACCTGCAGACATGTGATATGCAGAGCTGTAAACCCTCTTGACTGACAGTCTAGACCCCATAGACATCTAAATCAACACAGCTTTTTATTTGTGCCTTATTTATGTATAGTCAAGACTTTTCAGAAGGCCACACATGCTGGTCACAGGCCATGGTTTGCCAACATGCATGCATGGCAAAATATAACAATGATATACGAGTCATCAAATTATGAATAATAATAACCAAACAAAACTATCTGCAAGCCATGATTCGGCTGACTATTTATACAAATTAGAAGCATAACGTGAGGTGGTGTCTGATGAACTCCAATCATTTCCTCTTCAATATTACAATCTCATTCATGCAGTTTTATAGGGGAACATATTTCAGCCACTATTATTTATAGAAGTGCTACTCAGAAGTGTCATCGTGACATGCGTTCCTGGAGCAGGGCCGCTGCCGATCGTGTTTCAGAGCTGGGTACCTGCAGAAGCATTATACCAGGCCTCTCGCAGAGGCGGAGCTGCTGATAATAGCTCTCAGAGAAACAGTACTCTGGACTCAGCAGTGGTTTCATGGTTTCATTACAACAACAAATGTTTCTGTGTATTTACTGTGTTTTCCACAGGCTTTAGTGAGACCGTGGTGGTGGACCTTGGTCCCTCTACGGGGCAAATTTTGTACATTTTAAAGTTAAATTCATCAATCTGGTGCACTTTAAGAGTTCAAAATGAAGAGCTGTTCAGTGTTCAAATTGAACCAAGAAAGAAGTTGATGAATTGATGTGCAGCTGAACTTTAAAGGGACTCAAACCTCTTTATAGATATAATTTAGTGTTTTAGACTATATGGCATTCCCGCTGATACACTTAGAATATAATTAAAATACACTTTTGTCCTAATTTCTACAACTGCAAGAGATAAACCCTTGAGCTTTTATTTTGATGGAAACTGCAGTCGAGGTGGGTAGTGGGTACCTCTGCTTTAGACAATTAATAATAATTAATTTATGAATTATGAAATTAATTTCTTTCCCAATGAACCAGTAACTGATTCCACAAAATGTGTGTATTCATCAAAAGTTTCCTGATGATTATTGATGAAATCACGGTTCATCATCACAAGTGTCATTGGACTGTACCTGGAAGATCTCGGTCCTCACACGTCACCGGCATGTTTGTGAAAAGCGTAGGTTTGGTCAGCCGCATCACTGCAGGGAGAAACAAAACATGAAATCGATATTTCAGTATCAAAAAACACATGATAACTCTTGGAGGCTATAGTTGCTTTTATTTAAGGTTGACCAGAGTAACAGACAGTAACAACTTTTGTGTAGACACGAATGTACCATGCTGTTCACCGTGTTGTTTCTTGTGTAATTTAAATGCTCAGTTGATCCAAAGACCAACATAGCCATAAAGTGATATTTACAATATAATAACATATATAGTTAGTTAGATATCTTATTCCACGTACACCCTGAATTCACATCCCCGCCATACAAAATGCCAAAGAACCAAATGATGATCAATTAATATTTCACTTGATTAGCATTGTGAAATTATTTAATGATCACAACTAAGTATATTTAACCTGTATTTATCTAATTGTAACACAGTAATGGAGAATCATTCAGTGGTCTCAAAATTCTCTAATTATTTTCTTAGAATTGCAAGTTTATATCTCACATGATATAATTTTAACACCCAACTGCGACTTTCTATCACACAATTTTGAGGAAAAGAAAGGTATAAATTATGAGATGTAAACTAACTTGCAATTGCAAGAAAAAAAAAAGAATTGATAGATAAAAAAAATTAAGTTTTAAATGTTTTATTCCATGGTGGAACAAGCTTCCATATCAGTAAATTAGACCCAAAAAATTGGAAGTATTTTTTACTTCATCAGTATGGTATGAAACTTGGGGACTTTTGTGGCACACACAATTAGAAAAGGCTAAATAATCACACTTTTAATCTTAAAAAAAAAAAAGCAAAACATGAAAATACTGAAAAATGTCTTCTTTTGCAAACCGAAATAAAAAGATAATCAGGTTGACTAATTATTTACTGAGTTTAGTTAAACTTTCCCTGCCAGACATACCAAAAGAACAAACTTGAAAATGACTGTGGGGAATAAATTCTTTTAAGTTATTGTTCTTAATTCGTTTTGTCAGTCTGACAAGTAACGTATAGTAAATATATTATGAGACATATAGGGTTATTTGACATGAAACCCTGAAGAGATCATGTAGAAAACTAATAAAGCATCACTTCGGAGAGCTTTATTATGTCAACTAGACTCAAAAACGTAACTAGAACCAATGAAAGCCAGAAATGTGTGTCTCTGATGGTGCCACAAAACAGCAGATTGCACATGTTTACAACAGCAGCAGAAAACTGCTAGACACAGACACATATTCTTACAGTATGTGACTCTTACACTCGTAAACATGTACCAGGGCTCAAATCTAGTGAGCAGAAGTAGGTTTGAAACTCAACCCATCCTGTGCTCAGCAGAAGTGGTTAGCATGTAGCTAACGCTACCAGGGCGATCGCTTCAGCTACAGATGAATGAATTAATATAAGTAAGCACGCAACATTGTTCAGACATTCAGCTGCTCTTTCGCTACTAGAGTAAGAAAAGGTTAAACCCCGCAATACCTTTTAATGCGAGCAGATGCTCTTGTTTTGCCTGGTTGACATCCATCCTATCTGCTGCACTGGACTGACCTTTCACCTGCATATCAGCTGCCGACGGCGACTGCAGAGGGACAAACCGCGTTTCAGCAACAGCAGAACGCGACCACTGGCGCCTGTAAATACAGCAAATCCACATAGACACGTGTGATAAATGCACAACATGTAATACTGCAGTTCAACACCTCTTTACTGTTACCACGTTACTATACACTTCATATAGGATGTAAAGTGCTGTATCATTAACTAAGTGGCTAATAATAAATCCATGTTTTTTTTTTGTTGGTTGTCTATCGTTACTCTCACTCCCCCACCGTATATTTTATAGTTCAGCGATACATTGACTGGCATTTAAATTAATAATAATAATAATAATAATATCATATTATTAATAATAATAACACTTCAGATATGCACAACTCTACCAGTAGATGACTCTCGTGCTCCAGAGAGCGATTGTGTTTTTGCTGCAGCATCTTTTTCTCTCTCTCCATAATAATAATTTCTCTATGATTTTATAAATGCACATTAATTCAATGTTTGTTTGTTTTTTATTAGACAGGTGCAGGCTGTTAATAATAAATAAAGATATTAATGATGTAACTATGTTAACTATGTAACTTTTGGCTCAGCATGTTGTTCAAAACCTGCACGTTTTTTTTTTTTTTTTAATTCCTGTAGAACAAAAAAGAAGATATTTTAAAAAAAAATTAACTGGACGGTAGCCATTGACTATATCCTGTACTGAAAGTCAATGGCTACCTAACTGTCTGATTAGCAACATTCTTCAAAATACCCTTTTTTTAGATCAACATAAAAAAGGATATTCATGCAGATTTGGAACAACTTATGGTGAATAAATGATTACACATTGGGGTGCTAGATTTTTGCGTGAACACTGCGGAAGAAGACTGTAGCCGGAGCTACTTCTCACTGTTTATCATAGGACTGTTTATGTCTATGACGAGTCACACAGGTACTGTGCTACTCCGCAAATTAATCAGTGTGAATCTATTCTTCGGTAACACTTTATAATAACTACTACACGCTAATAATCATTAGTTAAGCATGAGTAACCGGTTAATTCATGATTGATAAAGCATACACATTAATAAGCAGTTTATAAATGCAGCTATAAATGCTTTCTTCTTGATTTAAAAGCATGTCTATAATTTGTTTAATAAAATTTTGTATTTTCATCTGTTATTATTGATCAATTTATCATTTCTAAATAAGGAATTGCATTATTTTATAAACCAGTTATTTAAGAGTTTTCAGTGGTTCATAAGATCACTTAGAACGTGTAAGTAAATGATTAATAAACTATTTAAATTATTAAACTATTTATGTACATTATATGGAGCTCATCTAAAGTGAGGACTATTAATCTCTTGTAAAGCATTTATAAAGGAGATTTAAAGGCTGTTAAATACTTCTATGTTCTGTATCACTGTGTTGTGTTTGTTACATTTGACTGTTTAGAAGATTGATGCGCCTTTAAATCTCCTTTATAAATGCTTTACAAGGCATGAATAGTCCTCACTTTAGATCAGCTCACAAACTTAACTGACCACTAAATGCCTTATAACTACCTGTATTTACCACATTTACTTACACTTGCTATTGATCTTATGAATGACCGACAACTCGTAAAGAACTGGTTTGTAAATAATGCTATACTTCATTTATAAATTATCATTGATCATTAACAAAGTATGAGAATACAATTACTAAACGTATTATCGATATGCTCAAGAAAATCAAGAAAAAAAGCATTTAGCTGTATTTATAAACTGCTTATTAATGTCTAGTAATGCTTTAAATGATGAAATAACTGTTTACGCATGCTTAAGAAATGATTAATAGCGTGCAATTATTATAAAGTGTTACCTATTCTTCTGAAAGCCAACTCAAAAAAATCACTTATTCGAGAATCAGACATCCTTTTGCTATTTTACCATTTTACCATATTGAAAAAATATTAAAATATTTTATAACAACTAAAATATAAAAATATTCTATACTATATTTTTAAATAAATGATTGAACGATGTTTTAAACAAATATACCAGTGACTTTTAAGTTGTCTTGTTACGCTCATAAGCTGCGACAGACTGTCGCAAACGGGCTCCCAGTTCTTTACGTTGGAAATCAGATGCCGTAAAGTGATTTGTCTGTACACATGGGTCAGTAGGAAAACGTGTCTCGTCGTTTTGTCAAAGAACAACGAAATTGCCTCTCAATTAGGACGAGAACTGTTCCAGTATGTAAATATATATGTAACATTTAGTAGACTACTTGCCTGTCATTATTTTTAGGTTATTGCATAAGCCTACTTGCCACTGTTTGATTCTTTACAGGGTGTCGGTCAGACACAGATTATCTGTTGTATCGTGATTAAAATACATACATTTCAGTTCTAGAATAAAACACAATTGTAAAACCAGTAATCTGACGATTTAATCAACAGTTTCCAGTCCAGGATGGAGGCTAAACCAAAAAAGAAGTCATTCACACCCAGAGACGGAAAGAAAACATCGTTCAAGCCGAAAGGTACTTCTACATTATTATTAGTGGTGTTTGCTATAGTCAAAGCACCATATTTTATTATACCATTTTCTATTATTCTTTGTTTTTATATATTTTTGCAGTGTTGTTGTAAGGAATGCAGCTTATGCTCAGACATGTACGATGCATTAATATCAATGTTTTCCTTCATTAGGTAAAACTGGAGGAAAACCACAAGGCAAACGGCCATTCAAACCTTACAACACAGACAAAGCCAAGAGTTTTAAAAAAACAGGGGCAGATGGAGGACCAAAGACATTCAAAGGAAAACCAACAGGTGGAAAGTTCGCAAAGAAGAGGAAATACCCTGGAGATGGAAGCAAACCGGAGGAAGGTACAAATGGAGAAATGTGTCCTGGATTGACTTACCTGGGAACCGCTGTATTAGTGTGTTGTGAATTTATGTGATTTTTGGTGTAAATGAATCAACTAAATGATGTCTTTCCAAGGCTCTGAAGGGAAAAAACCTAAATGGGATGAGTTCAAACAGAAAAAGAAAGATTTGAAACAGAATCGCCAACAGAACGAGAAAAAGGACAGTTACCAGATTGTGAATCGAGCCAAACAAGTGTGGGAAATTGTAAGACGGTAAGTGCTTATGGTTATTACATGCAAGGATTTTGTTGTCAATGGTTTTTTTTCTTCAGTCATGGGCTTTTAATAAAATAAATAATATAAAAGTAATGACAACCTGTCATAAAACACACACACACACACTCATTTTAAATGTCTACTAAAAATGTCAAATATTATGCATCACAGTAGTGTCTTTTTCAACAGTCATTTCCATCTGATCTCAAACCAGTTCATTCTGTGATGAATCAATGATTGTGTTTATCCTAAAACATGCAATTAATGCAGGGTAAAAATATTCTTCGAAAAATAATATTTATCATCTCAAGCATGCTTTGTTTGCACTGGGAATTTCCTGGAACTCTTGAAAACATGTATGGACAAAATCGATGTAAATGGTTTTGACAGTAAATATTGAAATAGCCTGTGTATAGATTGTCTTTAGTTGTAAAGTATTATATTATGCATATTATTCCAAGAAACCTTTCATTTCAAGAATGTGACCTTCTTAAAAACAAAAGAAGCTAATTTTAATAAATCTCAAAAACCTGGTAAAAAGGCTGAAGAAACACTCTTATCTGTGTGTTTTGTGGAAGTACAGGAAAGACTGTGACAAGCAAAAGAGGGAAAAACTGATGAAAGAACTACAGGATCTTGTGAAGGGAAAAATCAAAACCGTAAGTAAAGACTCTTCTTTGCGCTGAATTACAATTTTTTTTTTTAAACTGAAACATTCTTTTGTGGTTGTCTTTTTGCTAGATTGCGTTTGCTCATGATTCCACGCGAGTGCTTCAGTGTTTTATTCAGTTCGGCAGTGACAACCAGAGGCAAGAGGTCTTTGAGGAACTCAAAGGTCGGTCTTCTCGTCAGTTTAGCGATCTAGATTCGTTTATGTGAAGTGATCGTCTCTCATCACGCTTCTCTACACTGATATCCTTCACTTTCTAGAGCACATTGTGGAGTTGAGTAAATCGAAATATGCCAGAAACATTGTGAAGAAGTTTCTAATGTATGGGTAAGTCGCATCCATTTCTCATAAATCTCTTTAATGGTTGGGTTCAGAGAAAGTAAATTATAATGCAGTTACTTAAAAAAAAAAACATGCACACTTTACTTGAAGGGGTGTGCATAAGACTGACATGACACCTTCATAATCATGACATGTGTATGAAGGAGGCCTCGTGACAGCCAATGTCAAAACCAACCACATGACAGTTAAACGTGATATCCCATAAAGCTAAGTGGTTTCTTAAGTTTGATAATGAATCTGCTATGTCATGCTTATGACATATTTATTACAATTTATGTTGTCTTGGTAATGTAAAGTTTTCATTACCAAGACACTGACAGGTTATGATGTATTGGTTTGTCAAGTTGTCATAACAAACACATCTCAAACAATGTCTTATTTGCATAAAAAATGTCATAATTAAGCGAATGACACTCATGCATAAAACCTTGTGAGTCATGTCATGAATAGGAAGGTGACATGTCAGCCTTATGCACACACCTTCCAAGTAAAGTGTTACCAAAACATTGTATGAATGAATTGTGTATGTTGTATGAATCTATGTTCAGCATGATGTTTTAATGATGCATTCAAACAAGTATGGTTTGATAATGAGCTCTTTCTTGTGTAGGAGTAAGCAGCAGGTGGGGGAAGTGATGCTGGCTTTTAAGGGGAAGGTCAGACAGATGCTCAGGCACTCTGAGGCGTCTTCAGTGGTCGAGTACGCTTACAACGATAAGGCCATCGTCTCCCAGAGACTCATGCTCACTGAGGAACTCTACGGAAACGTATTCCAAGTCTGCAAGGTACGTGTGCTCCCAGCTGCCTGATAAGATGCCTTGAAGCTTAATGTAAACTAGGGATGCACCGATACCACTTTTTTGGAAAACGAGTACGAGTACTTGCATTTCAGTACTCGCCGATACCGATACCAAGTACTTAATAAAAAAACAAAAAAAAACATGATTTAAATATTTTTATATAGGGGTTTTTAGGTCCTTGATTAAATTACTTGGGTAACACTTTATTTCGATAGTCCACTTTACTAACTATAAGTAACTTTTCAATTACATGTCAACTAACTGTCATTAGAGTATTAGTAGACTAGAGTATTAGTACGATCAGCTTAATATCTGATAACACTTTATTTATTTGGTCCCCCAACAGACATTCAACTGACTATAAGTAACTTGGCGACTACAAGTAAACTTATTCTCCTAATCCAAAGCCATTCACTTTGAAATTGTTCCACACCAGTGATGCACGGGTTGATCCAAAATGAGCGGGTGCCTGCGCCGCGGTCACCCGCGGTTACCCGCAGTTACGGGTCATCCAAAAATATTTTTAATGATATTCGGGTCGCGGTCGGTCAGGTCGTTTGGAAAAAAATGCCAATTAAACCTTTGTATTTATATAGTACTAGATAGAATTTTCTATGAAATATATAGGCCTAATTTATTTATTGGCTGAATAACTGGCACGAAGATGACACACAAGCTCAGTCTAAACAGTTCTCAGTTCTGTACTGGTGTGATCCGAGAACCGCTGTACCTCTGCGTTCGTTACTATACGCGGATGCGCAGTATCAGCAGTATCAACAACATGTCTCAGTTCAGTGAACTGTTAGAGTTACTGGAGTAAAATATAATTCGGGATATTGGTTTATTTCAACTCGGAGGGACTGTCAGGCATGTCTGAAAGTGAGTAACTGTAGTAACTTGTAGTAACTTGTGGATCAGCACTGACGCAAGACGTGAACTGATGCGAATGATTCAGTTCGATTTAGCGTACTGGTTCGACCGGTTCATTAAAAAGAACCGATTCGTTCACGAACCGGCCATGTCTATGATCACTAGTCTGCAGAGAGATGCAGGCGGCAAGAGAAAAGGTGAAGACTGGGGAGTGGAAGCTCCGCAAATACACAAATAGAAAGAGTAAGTGTGGGAGACATTTGGGTCAATGACGTATAAGGATTTTCCACAGGCCAATTTTAAAATACTAAAAATAATAATATCTGTTGCAATTGTTCAACCATTAAGGATGTTGTGTACACCTAAATTCATTTTAAAAATTGAATTTAAGTGATTTTAGTGTTTTTTCATCTAGATGAATTGTCCCTAGCCTTAAAAAATGTCATGTGGTGCGACCGTGATTTATCTTAAAATTTATTAATTTCCTTGACATGCTTAAACATTATTTTACAAGTTCTTAGTAAGTAAAGTGTTTAGAAACCAAGTATTTGCAATTCTTTTGAGTTTTTGTAAATAATGATCTCATTTTTTGTTCTATAATTTTTGAGTTGCCTTCTTAATTCTAGTTAACAGACTTACTTTTCCTATAAATCACATAAAACTGATAGAAATGTTTTAAAAATCTAATTTTCTGAAGCATACTATATCTGTGATTCATATTTCAGCCACAGAAATAAAATATATATTTTTTTTAATTTAATACAGTGATTGCTTTTATTGGTCGCACCACATGACAAGTGGTCGCTCCAAATGACATGAAGACCTTATATAGTTAAAAATATATTTAAAGAGATCAATGAACAATACATTTTATACATAAAAATGATTTAAACCAGATTTTATACAAATTTCAAAGAATTTTCTTGAACATTAAAATTTAATCAACTTTTTTTTTATAAAAATCACATCACAAACACAAGTGCACCATTGAATTTAACTTGACTTAGAATTTCTTTCTAACAAATAATAATGTTATATATATATTAAATAAAGATGTTTTATATTTTGTAAATGTCCTAACAGAAATGTATAAACATTTATTTTTGTGAGTGAATATAGCAATATTGCAAACATAAATGGACAACCTTAAAGGCGATTTTCTCAATGTTTCGATTTTGTAGCACCCTCAGATTCTAGATTTTCAGTTTTATCGGCCAAATATTGTTTTATCTAAACAAATCATACATCAATAGAAAGCTTATTTATTCAGCATTCATATGATGTATAAATCTCAATTTAAAAAAATTGTGTGATGGATGTGACCCATAGGACATTGACCCATTGAGTGGTTTTATGGTCTAGGGTTACATGTTAGAATGATTTCTGAAGGATCATGTGACACTGAAGACTGGAGTAATGATGCTGAGAATTCAGCTTTGATCACAGGATTAAATTAAAGTTTACTATATATTCACATATAAACCAGATATTTTAAACTGTAATAATATTTCACTCTTCTTCTCTACTCCGCTCTTGCTGCAGGGTAAGAATTTTTTCGCTTGGCAGGCAGTGGCATCTGGTAAAATAGATTAAAATAGTTTTATATAAATAAATAGGCAAAAATAAATACACTACAAATAAATGCAGTATTACTAAACTGAAATTACATGCTCTATTTTTTTTTTGCATTTTTCTCATATTGTACAAAGAGTGAATATAAACTGTCTGAAATATATTTAAAAAAATCCCAAATTGCATAAAAATCTTTTCCAAATGATACTAAAGTAAAGTACTTTTTTAAAATAAACCGTCGATTGAATATAAAAGCATAAAACTGCCAATCTAGGACATATATCTATCATTGAAAACAGTCTGCAGTGGTCGCACCACATGATATTTGGTCGCACCACATGACATTTTCAAATTCATTCATAATTTACAGGCACAGAAATGGCCACCAAAACAAAACAAGCTAGCCTGCCAAAAAAGGTCACTATGAAATTTATAATAAAAATATATATTTGTAGAAATAACTTTATTATTACATTTTTTTGAGGTCACACCACATGACATCCAAATTTGGCAACTACATACCAACCATTACAAAGGTTTATTTTTTTTCCAATTTGAGAGAATTAAAAACCTGCTTGCTGCTTCCATGGGTCCTTGGTAAATTGGTTTATGATGTAACTTCCTGTGTTTGAATAGTTTTCAACATATAAGTCCCAAAATGGTAGTTCTTTGATGGTCGCACCACATGATATTTCATAAAATAGACATCATCGGACAAAGTTTGTTTGTATATTATGATGGGAATATAAATGCAAATGCTTAGAATTTTTTTAAAGGATCACAAAACATTTTGGAAATCATGCCAAATAGTCCAGTATATAAATTTGAATTAATTCAGAGTAATTTCAAAGATGTTTTCAAAACAGAAGTTATGGCCGGACGGTCGCACCACATGATGTTTTGACACTTTAAATAACAAAATAATAACAAATAAGTAAAAGGTTTTTGAAAAGTTAAAGTGAGTACATACATGAGAGAGGTACTACAAATATGCAGTATCTTTATAGGCATTTAAACCCATTTTTGCCCGAAAAAATGCAGTCGGACAGAAAATTTAGGCGTCACGTCATTGACCCATTTACCGAAATAATGAAAGATGATGACCAAAGTGCTGCCTTTGTTATATGTAGGCTACGTCTTCTTGCGATGCTGTGTTGTTACACGTTTATGGCCCAATGACGCTACGATGAGCATGTACTAGCAGTACTTTTAAAAAATACGGTCAGGAAGAGGGTCGGGTACAATATTTTCTTACTTTTTTTGCGGTCCGAGTAGCGGGCGGGTAGTTGAAAACGTTGGTAGTGTGCGGGTTGTTTATACATTGACCCGCGCATCACTGTTCCACACGGCTGACATGTCTCCCCATCTCCCCGCTCTGAGCTGCAGCCGGAGCCTGGGGGTGGGCACTCGGCGCCTGTGATTAACCCATTTCTCAGAACATGGTATCGGTCCCCGGTATCGGGGGACTTTTAACGAGTACGAGTACTTTAGAAAATGTGGTATCGAGGCCGATACCAGATACCGGTATCGGTATCGGTGCATCCCTAATGTAAACCGAAAGATAAGTGTGTATGTTGTCCATAAAATTGGTGATAACATTTGCTTTTTTTTTTTTTTTTTTTTGCCAGTCCCCAGTTTGTCCTACATTAGAGAAGGTTTTGGAAGCAAATCCAGAGAAGATGGAGAGCATCATGGATGAAATGAAGCAGATCCTCACACCAATGGCACAGAAGTGAGTTATTCTTAAAGCTGACATGTAGGGATGGGAATCTTTAGGCACCTCACGATTCAATTACGATGCTAAAGCGATTATTGATGTGTGTGTGTGACTACTTGATCCTTTTAAATCAAAGTATTTATAATGACCCATAAATACATTTCCTTCTAATATCTTTTGTTAATAAAACAAATGGAAGTGATTTGGCAAGTCAACTGTATTGTTACATTTGCCAGCATATCCCAACATTGCAACGAACCAACAGGGAAAAAAGTGCCTTAGCAGCATACTTGCAGTCAATGAATAGAAACTTCAGCATATTCTGAATCTCTAATATAAAATATTAGACTTCTAACCAACATCCTCGTGTTATGTGAGGATTTGTGTTATGTTTCCTACAGCATATTGATGTGAACACTAAACAATACAGAAAGCAGCTCCCATACAAAAATACAAAATAGGCCACAGTGAAATTAGCATACATTAGCTTTTAACGAAGAGGGTGTCGGTCAGATTTCACGCTCGGCCATCGTGCGTTTCTGTTTATGTCCGTAATTAATGCGTTATGTTCCCTCTACAGGGAGGCCGTCATTAAACATTCATTGGTCCACAAAGTTTTTCTGGACTTCTTTGAGCACGCTCCGGCCAAACAGAGAACGGTGAGTGTTGTGCCCAGTCTGACTGTTGATGTCACCGTGTGCTGCCTGTGCTGATGTCTGTTGTGGGCTGTCCTTTAGGAGATGATCGAGTCCATCAGAGAAGCGGTCGTGTACATGGCACACACTCACGATGGAGCCAGAGTGACCATGCACTGTTTATGGCACGGCACACCTAAGGTTAGCATTTCTGTAGACTCTCCACATTACACTCTTCATGATCGCTGGTCTTTGCTTTTAGCTTGACATGGTTTTGTCTCTGCTCTTTCTTTCAGGACCGCAAAGTTATAGTAAAAACAATGAAATCATACATTACAAAGTTTGCTATGGTAAGATGCCTTTCTAATCTGTGCAATCTATGAGTGAGTGAACCTCACAGAAAACATTAAAATCCATTTTGGATTTTAATGAAACGCTTAAAACACTCCATTGATGATTTTGAACACTGATTTTGATGTTTGTTTTGGGTGATCCATTATAAGATTTCTAGCAGAGGCCGTTCGTTTTGGATTTTTTTATCTGTTGGTATTTGCTAGAATCTATGATACCGTGTATCTTAACAAGAAGTCCAGAACCTCCTGCAATATAAATATGCCTAATGCGCAGTGTATTTAACCAAGGACATGGGGTGCACATCCGAAATATATATATATATATATATTTTTTTTTTTTTTACTCATTGTGATGGATGATTAAGGGGATTTGGCCTTTGTTTTTCCTCATATTTTCAATGCTGTTCAAGACGCCATAGCTGAATTGGATCATGCCATGTTTCTAGTCACCCTGGTGTGCTTAAAAATAATGTAAATGTGTATCTTATATTATGAATTTCTGGGGTGCCAAATTAAGTGTGATGTGCCAATGTGTATTAGAGAAAAAAAAAATAGATTTCCCCTCACTATCACCATTTGTTTTACTTCAATGAAAGGTTAGATTTTTGTGATTTGTTTTTGTTTTAAATCAAATATTACAAGGATTAACCATGCAGATTTATTTTCACACACATTTATATAATAAAATAGTGTGTGTTTTTTGTATTTTTAAATTTGTGGAATTTATGATTGTGTTTTATTTTATTGCATTATTTTATTATTTTATTATATTTATTTTTATTTTTATTTCTGTTTTCATTTCATTTTTTTGGGACACATTAACCAGCCTCAAATAATTTGTTATTTTAACAATTTGTTATTCCATTAAATGTTTCACGGAAGAAAAAATGTGTTTTTTTTATTTTCAGGGTGAATATGCTCATCTGGTCTTATTGGCTGCATTCGATTGCATTGACGACACCAAGCTGGTTAAACAAATTATTATCTCAGTAAGTGCTCTTTAGTTAAATATAGAGTGCCGAAGTTATCACGTCACTTTGTTGGCCAAAACGCGGAAGTGAGTTAGCATTTTAGCACTCCAGGTTCCCTCGCTCTAAAGTCTATGGGATTTTTGAATGGGTTTTTTGCTAAATTGCCTGAAATAAGGTCATTGGTGAACAAAGCCTCTAAATATTGATCTATGACATAAAACACAGTTATAACCTAGTTATAAGGGTCACAACTCTGTGTTGGACAGATCTTATTTTTTGCGATTTTCCAAAAGTCTATAGGGAAAATGCATAGCTTTTCGATCGAGGGAGCTCATGCGCCGCTAACTTCCGAGTTTTCCGACAGAGACATCACTTCGGCACTCTATTTCTCTATTATTGGCTGTTTTTCTGTTGTTGTTTTTTTTTCTCTTACATTTGGATGATTTAATATTTCTTACATCATGTCTTCTTTTGCTCTCAGGAAATGGTTAGTTCCTTATCTGACATAATCAGCAATAAATATGGTAAAAAAGTGCTGCTTTACTTCCTGAGCCCAAGAGACCCCGCACACCTCTTACCCGAGATCATTCAGGTGCTTGAGAAAGGTGACGGCAATGCACACAGGTATGGCGTATGAGGAAATGTCCACTTTTCTATGAATGTGCATGCCATTTGGATCAACCCGGTCCTATGGACAGTACAGATGGATGAAGAAACGCTCCACTCAAATCTCGCCTGTTGTGTTTGGTTCTCCAGTAAGAAGGATGTAGCGATCAGGAGGAAGGAGCTGCTGGAGGCCGTGTCCCCTCCTCTCCTGGAGCACCTGTGTGAGAACGCTCAGGCTATGGTGATGGATAAAGCCAGCTGTGTGGTTGTGAGTGACATCCTGGGGGCCGCCATTGGAGATCTCAGGCCGGCCATGGAGGCGGTGGCGGCTCTGGCGGCCGGGCCGCTCGTACCAGGTGGAGAGGATGGCCAGGTAACTCATCTAAATGTTTCAGCCTCAGATATTTGCAGTGCTGTCAGTAATAACAGGCAAATGCTCTATTGTTGGCATTGAAGTTTATTGAGATTTCTTTGTAGAAGTATTTTTTTTAAATGACTGATTTGAAAGTCATGTCTTGAAGCATTGGAATTTTTAAAAACTGATCACCCAACAATTGGGAAGATTTTAATCAAATTGTTATCTCTCGAATGAAAGAATTTTTGTATTATTTTCTGCTGGGCCATTCGGGAATCTCGGGTAATGAGCAAGCAGACAGTGCTGTTAAAGAAGCATTATCTACAGAACCAGTTAAATGCTCTATACCTTTCACAGATCTGAGACCAACATTAAATACAACAAAAAACAATGGCATTTTTTTTTTGGATCAGTGCTTGAACAACATAGCCTGGTCCTACCAGACTCTCGTACACAGTTCATTTGTACAGAATCTGGCCACTCTCCATTGACAAGCGTTAACTTCCTTGAAGGCGGGTACTCTGTTGAAGTCTAAAACTATTAAATCTGCCATAACCAATTACTAATGTAAGTGATGTATGACGCCTCAAACTAGCGCATCGTTGTCGGCCACTCCCTCTGTTCGCTGATTGGACCGGTAAAAAATTGATCGGAGGAAACCCAAGAATATAAAGCAAACCAAGACCTAGTACTGAAGGAAAATGAAAATTGAGCGAAGGTATGTAGTTAAAAAAAAAAATATATATATATATATATATTCTCAATTTAAATAATCAAGGGATCAAGTCAATTACATAAGATGCCGGATAGGATCCTCAAGACTCGCATATAATGTTTTACTATCAGGAGCAAAAATAACAAAAGAACCACATATCCTCGGAGCACATAACATAAGATCATCATATTATAAGAATATCCTGTAAGTTTCAGAACTGAAAACGTCCTTGTTAGTCCAATAAAAGCTTTTATTGACACCAGGCTCAGCAAACGACTCGTTTTTCAAAGTGGGGAACTATGACGTCAAAGAGGATAAAACACTACCCCCGCAAAAGAAGATCAACGCCTACATCAACAGTAGGTTTAGCATAGATGACAAACTTGATCAAGCTACCGAGCAAAAAATATGCACTGACAAGTGAAACTCATTATAATATGCAAAACTGTTATCCACTCACAGCAGTGGGCGTTTACTTCCAAGTCTTCAATGCGAGACGCCCATAAAAAACAAGTGTTTTCTAGCTAGGCTCAAAACTAGGGTAGAAAATAGCCTATTACTTCATTAATTCATTTTAATGTTTTTTAATGTAAAAAACAAGCGAACGACTTAAGTTGACCTCAGACAACAATATAAAAAAATTTAAAAAGCCAGTTCATGACCCCTCTAAGGTTTTAAAAAAATAAAAATCTTTAGTTTTATTTGTTAAATAATGGTGCTAATAATTTTAGCAATGGGGTTGACTTATGAATTTGTACATTGTTTGTCTTAAAACATATTTTAAAAAAACACACACAACAGACATTATAAAAAAACATTAAAAGCTTTAAGGTAATGTTTGATATGTGTGTTTCCTGAAGCTGCATATGGCAGAACACCCCGCTGGTCACCTGGTGTTGAAATGGTTGATCGAGCAAGATGCCAAGATGAAGGAGGCAGCGAGAGAGGGCAAGTACAAACTGTCAAACCCTGACACACACACTTTGAGATAAAAAGCTTGCTGGGAATTTTCATGATACTTTAGGGTTTCCTTTTCTATTTTAAAAACTCACTTTGGCCTGTGTAAGCCTACTAATAAAAATAAAGTGAGCAGTTTTACATGAAAACACAAGTTTTACTGTCCTCTCCTGCCTTATTTTGGTCCACAGAGCGTTTTTCCAGGATTCTTCTGGAGAAGGTGGAGTTGGAGGACCTCAAGACATGGGCTTCGGTCAACCGTGGTGCCATTGTTCTTTGCAGGTACGTTTTTTTGGCTGGCACAACTGAACAAATGCACTCCTTTTTGTGTACTCTCTTTCGAATTGGTGGGCGTAAAGAATAGCGCAGCAGCCCTTGTTGTTCGAGCGTTAAATACGCTGAATATACTCCCAGAAGAACATGTCTGTATTCATTCATGTTTAAAGCCTCAAAGTGCTTATCTTATGACATCACAAGCTCACTATCGCAGCAAATTTGCTGCTTTTCCATCATACTGTCGATTATTAGCTGGAGGAATTGCCCACAGTGAGCTTTGGGTTAAGCACATCTTCCACAGTCCTGCTTCATTATGCCATGCTGTTGTCTGTATGCTAATAAAGAGCTAAACTGTGGCTCCCAGCTGCAAACCCTTGAGTTACACCCCGCAAAGGATTATGGGTTTTTTCCACTCCCCGTCTCAGCCTCAGTCTTTGTGCATGACCTCTTATAATCTCCCTAAGACTTTAAGCAGCGAGAGATTTGTTTCTTTATATTCTCAGCCTAGACTGTTTGTTTATTCTGATGTCACCTCTTTTTTCCACCAATCAAATGTCACAAATGTGAAGCCCACCCTGCATACAGAGAAGCACTTAATCTATGAATGGATCTTTGCATTGATTCAAGTTTCCGCTGCTTTATTTGGTTTCGTTTGTTTCTACAGCCTTCTTCAGAGCGCAGATGAAAGTGTTGCTGAAGAAGTGAGAGCTATGCTGAAATCCATCCTTCCTAAACTACAGAAGATCCAGAACTGTAAAGGAGTTGAGGTTCTGCTGGAAAAACTGGCGTAAAGGAGGTTGATGTCCCAATTTCCCAAATCTATGTTATTTAGTTTGTTCTTTCTTCTGGATTTTTTAATTGTGAATTTATATGCAAATGTATGTAAATACAAAATACACAAGAATACCCGGACCTGTTTTCGAGTTATTTATTTATGTCTAATCTTGTGAAACAAATTAAGGACACGTTCAAGTCATATATTGTGTGCCCCCATATATAAAAAATATATTTATACATCATAATTATATTTATTGTAGTAATCTGAAAATATGCTGTTTTAAAATATTTTGTCAAGACAAGGGGATTATTTCACCTTCCAATGTCATGAGGAAATGTTATAGGCATGAAAATCACAATGGTCATATAAATTTGCTTTTATTTTATTAAGTAAAATTCCTTCTTTTAATTTTTTGGGGTGAAATATGACTCTTGAAATATGAAATCTGTTATATATATATATATATATATATAAAAACATCTGTATGAATATATATATATATATATATATATATATATATATATATATATATGTAGCTTTGAGGATGCAGACACGCAGGCTTGAAAATTAATTTTGTTTCCCAGCTATACCATCTGTCCTTGGGACTTCAATGATCCCCAAGGATTAATCTTTCAAGGATTATCAATGCTTGCATGAGCATACTTTTCAGATTTAATTACATTCTAGTTGTCGGCATTCTTATAGATGTCACAATGGCCACCCTTTAGGGATAGTTCACTTTGAAATTAATTTTTGATATGTTTTAGCTTACCTCAAGGGCATCCAAGATGTAGGTGTCTTTGTTTCCACAGTATTTTCAATTTTGACATTTTTTTTTGTCAAACCGTTGTTGCCTGACAGTTCTATAATGCAGTTTTAGGGGGGGTCCACCTCAAAGAGCATGCACAGAGAAGTCAAAATTAAACATGATTTAATGACTCGTGAATGCAAGTACACACTGATGACCTAAGACACGAAACGAGCGGTTTGTGTGAGAAAACGAACAGTATTTATACAGTTTTTACCTCTTGTTAAGAGCCGTTGAACCGAACTGAACCGTCTCCAGACGTTACGCCGGAAGTGACCTCTACGTCACGCATTGTTTACACTGAGATTTCGTAAGTTTTACCTTTCACTAAACATATTCAGATATATCGAAACTGCCTTCCATTGCCTTCCAAAAAATTTCAAAATTGAAAATACTGTGGAAACAAAGACACCTACATCTTGGATGCCCTTGAGGTAAGCTAAAACATATCAATATTTCAAAGTGAACTATCCCTTTAAGTCAACAAGTTTTTTGTAAGTCACATACAGTGCCAAGCTGTTGTAATGAGGATGTCAGCTCTGACTTCATTTTAACAGGTTAACCTATTTAAGTTGGCTTTGAGTCATAAAATAGCCCTGCCAATATGGCAGTTAACCTTATAAGAGATCTTTTTCCAATCTGCCCAGCTTAGAGTGCTTCCAGAGGAAACCAGTTGATATAAATCATAAATCGGCTTTTCTTGATAGACTCTAAATGCCTATGCAAGATTGTAAAAAGGACTGATGGTGAGCTTGTGCTTGGCCAGATGTTAAAACCTTCAACTGATTATTTGAAGCAGTGTTTGTCTACACTGGATTATTTGTCTTAACATTGCCTTTAGCCCATAAAAAAATACATTTTTATGACTTTTTTTTTTGTACAATTACTTATGGCACAGTAAAAATGTTTTTAACAGTTGATATCTGACAAATAAATTGGTTTTCCAAGAAGAGGTTTTATTAAACTCTGTTATAACCTGCAAGAGCTCTCTAAATGCAGTGATTAGTACAAAAGTTGTTCAATATAAATGTATCCCAGCAGCACAAACAACATGGTTTCTATACAGTTAGTAAGTTGTTTGAAGACAGTTACTTCGATGTTCTGGTTGTTTTTATTTTGTTATTGTCCATGAGTTAAAAATCAATCCATGGAAAAAAAAAAAAGAAAAAAAGAGTAGGTCAGTGCATCACACCCTAAAAACAATCTGCGAACGACTTTGCAGCCCTTTTCACAAACCTCACTTTCCCACGATTCTTTATAGTGGAGGTGTATTCATAGGCTTTCAGCTTTGCATAGTAGTCTGAGAATTTATTAAACAGGATGGAGATTGGCATGCCGTTGAGAATTATTCCAAACGAGATACACGCAAATGCAAAAATCCTGCCTAAAGCGGTCTCTGGAAACATGTCGCCATAGCCCACAGTGGAGATGCTCACCTGTGGTATAAATGGACAAGGAATACTTCAGTGTGCAGTAAAATGACAAATGATCTTTTTAGATTAAAAATAAAATCAGTCACAAATTCTCAAAACGCCAGAAATGTCATTAGAGTTAAGAAGAGCAATTGTAAAGTATGCAGAGCGAGGAAGCAACATTGATGTCAGGCAAATTTGTTCCACTAGGGCAACACAATTGAGATGAAGCATTTAAAGGAGTAGTTCACTTTTAAAAAACTTTTTCTGATAATTTACTCACCCCCATGTCACCCAAGACGTTCATGTCTTTCTTTCTAAAGTCGAAAAAAAAAATTAAGGTTTTTGATAAAAAACATTTTTCTCCATATAATACACTTTATTTGGAACCAAACGGTTCAAGGTCCAAAAGACAGTTTCAGTCCTAACTGCAAACTGTTCAAAGGGCTTTAAACAATTTCAGACGATGAATAAGGGTCTTATCAAGTGAAATAATCGCTCATTTAAAAAAAAAAAAATAAAGTTTAGGGTTTATAAGCCCAAATGCTCGCCTTGCTCGGTTCTGTGATGCTCTGTTCGTGACTCTCCTATTCGCACTCGTTCATCAAATTGAATGAATCTTTTCCAGAGTCAACTCGTTCATTTCCTTTGTTGAATGAACCAAATGACACGAAAAAAGATTCGTTCATTTTGATAAACGAGTTTGAACAGGAGAGTCACGAACGCGCATCACAGAACAGAGCAAGGTGACTTTGAGCTTATAAAACTTAAACTTTGCTATTTTTTTTAATAAGCGATCATTTTACTTGATAAGAACCATATTCATTGTCTGGAATCGTTTAAACAGTTTGCGGTTTGAACTGAAACTGTCTTTTGGACCTTGAACCGTTTGGACCCTATTGAAGTCCATTATATGGAGAAAAATCCTGGAACGTTTTCCTCAAAAACCTTAATTTCTTTTCAACTGAAGAAAGAATGACATGGGGGTGAGTAAATTATCAGCAAAAGTTTTCTTTAAAAGTGAACCACCCCTTTGATAGCATTATAGCAGAAAGAAACCAGTAAGTGTTGCTCTGTCAGTATTATACACAAAAAAAGTACTATGATATTACCATGTTTTTTTTGGACGTGTACCATGTATATACCATCCTAATGTTCGAAGTATGTTGGTGCACTATGTGCATCCCATTGTATATGGATAATGTCAGGACCATGATATATCAAAGTATCTTTGCATTATCACCTAACCCCATCCCTTTACCATGGTACAACCACAGTACTTTTTCTACCTGGCATAAACCAGAAAAAAACATGTACTTACAGCTGCCCACCACCATGCATGTGGAATACTGGTGAAGTTTGTGTGATGCACATCATGCTCTACGGTATAAACCATGGCAGAGAAGGTGAAAATTCCCATCGCAATGAAGAGGAAAAGACAGCCCACTTGTTGGTAACATTGCCGGAGCGTGAACCCGAAGGCTCGAAGTCCAGTAGAGTGACGCGCCAGTTTTAGGATTCGAAATATTCTCATGAGTCGCATGATGCGGAGAACTTGCCCCACTTTACCAACCCGTCCTACAGTCTCAATATCGCTACCATGTCTCGCATAGTCACCATCCTCGAAACTCTCTAGGATCATCTGAATATATAATGGAAGAATTGCAATCAGATCCACAGCATTCAGCACGCTCTTTGTAAAGTGTGTGAGGTCCGGTGTGGACACAAGCCGGAGAATATATTCCATGGTAAAAAATGCAATGCAGAGCATCTCAACATACTCACAGTAGGTCTTCCCACTCAGGTGGCCGGTGCTCATCTTCTGCATTTCCTCTACCGTATTGAGCGTCATAGCCACAAGTGATACCAGCACGAAGAAACTGGATGCTAATGCCATGAGCTTGGCTGTGACCGATGAGAAGGGCTTCTCCATCAAGTTCCAAATGAGGAAACGAGTATGACCGAAAGCCATATCCTGGAACAGGTCCTCGTGTTCCTCAGTTTCCACCTCTGCCTCAAGTTCTCGTTGCACCTTCAGCTGTTCGTTGAGTTCATCTTGCCGTTCCTCAAATGAAATGCGGCAGCAGCGATGGGTGTTCTTGATACGAACGCCCCAGTAGTTGATCTCCTCCAAGAAATTGCGTGGGCACAATTCATCCTTAATCCAGAGAACTCCAGTCCTATAGAAGTTGAAAATGCTGTGGAAGACGTCTGGATCCCTGTCAAAGAAAAACTCCTTGTTTTGGACAGTATAATCATCACAGAGGTCGAGTTTCCTGTTGTGGTCCGTATACGTTGCAAGGCGGCCGATCCTTGTTTTGGGATATTTTGCTGCTACCCTGTAAGAGATCTGGTAGACCTTGCCCCCTACGTTGATGTTGAGCATGTAGTTCTTCTGAGTGGACAGTTTACTAGGGGTGGACAGCAGTCTTTCCTCTTCATCGTCTTCATACTCTGCATAGATGTCATAAATATCCCTACTTAATTCCTGCATCGAATTCCATGGTTTCACCCAGTTTTGCTTTCCGAAAGGAAGCGTGGAGTCCTCTGGATCCTTGGGAGCAGGGGTTGTGACTCCAAGTTTATAGTTGGGGAAAAGGCTTTGCCTCCTGCCTTTAAGCTTGATCATGGTGCCAGCGTCCTCTCAGCTTGGCAGATGCAGAGGTTACTGGAGGTGTAGAGGCATTAGATGGCTCTAATACCTCTGTGCTGCTTCCCGCAGTTGCTCAGGGGTCTGACTCAGACTAATGTTGCTGACAGAGAGGATATGAGTGCTTAAAGGTTTAAATACTATGATCCTCTTCCAGACTTTCTATACCAACCGTGATGTCTTTCGTTTGCCGTACATTCACAGATCTCCAACCGAATGTGAGGATATTGCACTGCGTTGCTTATAAACTACACCAATAGAGGTTATCTTTTGACATACCCTGCACCAGGCAGAGCTCTGGAATATGGATGAGGATCATTTTGCAAGGGATGGACCAAGTATCAGAACATATTTTAACCATCTCCTCCTTTGGAATCATTGAAGTGTTCACATCTGACTGAAACTTCCATAAATTCCCAAATCTTAAAGTAACTACAAAATCAAAATGACAATATTCAAATAAATAAATAAGAATAGTCTGTTTAATATAAATAATTGATCTGTGCACGTCATTTTTTAATTCCTGTGTCCTCATAATAATAACAATTACGATAATACGTTTCATTTATATAGCGCCTTTCCAGGGCTCAAGGACGCTTTACAATGAACAAGCAACAATAATGGCAATGGACAATGGCAACAAATGAAACAACAGTAGTTGTTTCCCGCCCTGGTAATCTTTGATCAAAATAACCTCTAGCAGAGACATCTCTTTTCTTCTCTGATGACGTGTTTACCGGCATAATGGCGGGGCAACATGTCACTCACACGAGATTGCAGCAATCGCAGACACCAATCCAATCAATTCCAGATGATCAAAATCCAACAGCTTGCTTGTCCGAGACGCTGTTCACTCTGAACTACAGTTAATGTGATTTCACCAAGTACAACATGGTCGTTCCAATCAACCAATCAGATTTGAGGGACAAGTTTACAGTTTGTGTCAAGTTTAGGCTTACAACCAACCAGGGTCATGTGCTTCTGCATCCACCAATCATATCTGTTTTTTAGGGATAACTTATGGGTAAGGTTACCCAGATAGTAAACGGACATTGAATCAACGTGGAAACATGATATCGAAACAACGTTGATCTGACATTGTTTTGCTCATCAAATTAACGTTGAACCAACGTCAGACGAGTCATTCTTCAAAACGAATGGAAAATCAACTTGAAATCAACGTTGTTTCAACGTTAGGAAAGCAAACCAATTACCAATTTTCATTTAGCTTTGAAGAATGCCGCGTCTGACGTTGGTTCAACGTTAATTCGATAAGCAAAACAATGCCAGATCAACGTTGTTTCGATGTCATGAGAGACGTCGTTTCCACGTTGATTCAATGTCAGTTTGCTGTCTGGGTAGGTTTAACACATATTTTGTTAATGTTGTTCCAGGATCAACAAAATATGTTGCCCCAGGAACTTGTCTTACTTGGGAAAATCCTGGTGACCCAGAACTACTATAAACCTGATTTCACCAAGTGCATCAACATCTTTGTTCATCCTGGAACAACATTCCAATCAACCAGTCAGATTTGATCAACCCTTCATTTCTCTAATTTTAGGGATAATGTATGGGTCGGGTTGGAACTATGTGTTCGGACAGGAATGTTCCAGGATCAACAAAATATGTTGGCAAAGTCACGGTGACCCAGAAATATGACACAATTGAAGACTATCGCAACTTCCATTTCATACAGTCTTTAACGTCATCAAGCCTTCCCGAGAAGTTCCTACTGAAGAGTTCAAGTGGTGCAACAACAAAAGTGGTTTTGGTCGGTATAATATGACGTTTTCTTCTCTCTCATTTCCCACCAAAAGACAGGAAACTAATTTTAGTGCTGGTGTGACAAAATAAAAGCAAATATACACTTTAAATCAAGCACACACTATTTTTTCTTTTTGCAATTACTGTTTGTCACACTGTATAAAATGATCCCAGTGAGATCTTGGGTAAAAGTGCAACATCAACGTCTTTTGACTCCACAACACAACCCGGTCCCAACAACCCGGACACTTTTGGAGACTTCTATGGAGCTAAATGTTTATCACAAAGGCAGTTAATTACTGTAGTGAAAATAAAATTAAGCATTTAAAGACTACAGAGTGCCTTAGATGAGAAATCTTTTACAAATGTGAAGTAGCTCTTAGACAGCAAAATTGCAATGTGAACCCAGCTGTAATTGAGGTTATATCCACACATTTCATTATGCTTGTGCTGCCACTGCAAATATAAAGTTATAAATATCAGTTTACATCATGTTCCTTTAATTGAAACCACCATAAAAAATAAGGACTTTAAGTAGAAAGTAGTAATTATCACAATGATGGTAAAAGTGCATAAATGCTATCATTCTGCATTATTACATAACATTAGGTGCAGGCGACCAGAATTTGAGTCTGGATCAGATTCTGGCCTGTCTAACCTAATCTAGTCTCAAACAATACAAATTCTACTCAATTTTCACATTCAATCGCATGGTTCATTTTCAGTTTGACCAATAAAGAAACTTACTTTAAACTTTAATTTTATTTTACGTTTGCAAAGGTTTCCTTTTCACAATACAGAGCATTTTGTTCCCCTGTACACTGCTATAAAAGGTCACAGGAACAGCACACAAACATACAAAATAGTTTAACAAACTTCATTTTTTAAATACATTTTCCTCTACCCCAGTACAGTGCCCAACCATAGCAAAATTGTCTCAGTCAAATGTATACAATCTTATTTACAGTGGAACATTTGATCAAAGTGCTTGAAGAATCCTGATGATGTTTTCCAGAGAGGGATATATACAATGTTTTACAAATGTTGTAACAGCACTTTTCCCTATAAGCTTTTTTAACCCAGAAAGACACAAGAAGCTTCTTAATAATGTGTCTCTGGGAAATAATGTTCATTTGGAAAAGGGAAAGAAAGAAACTTACATCTTAAAGACATTGCCATCTAAAATATGCATTTTCATTTAAATATTTCAGGCATCCACACACACTACTGACCATCTATTCTTGATTCTGGCTCTCCAGCTATGCCTTCATCCTTGAAAGTAGGAAAGTAAGGCTGTTGAATCATATTACGCCTGTTTATGGTGTGAGTGAAGGTAAAAACTCAAACCCTTGGAATTCCTTGATGCTTTGAACACACAAGCGTGAGCAGGATGCAAATACTTTCTGGTACCGCAAATCACATCCTCCCATTGGGTGAAAAAAAAAACTTGGAAATGCACTTCAGAAGGCAGGTGGTTGTGAAACCGTTGAAACGGCAGCAGTTGCCATTGGTGCCAAGTGGCTAGTAAATAAACTGGACCATTGTAGGGGTTTTGGGTTATGACAAGTCATCTTCTGTGTTTACCACTGAAATCTGCAGGAAATGGACAAGAAAATTAGGGGGCTGAAGTTCTTGATGCATTATAGCTTGTTAGGAAGACATGATGCTTTAAGAAAAATGAAACCGATTTCTGGCATAAAATGTACAACATGACATCATGACTTTTGCGTAAACATACACACCACTTTCGAGTCAAGTGGCGTGTTATCTCTACGCATTTTGAGCCATCCGCGTGTACATCTACGCCATTAACGTCCGCGTCATTCCGCGTGTCTGTACACGCCGTCAAATGTACGAGCGAAATGAAGCAAAATGTACATCTACATCTGGGGAGCGATCTTTTTTTTTTCCTAGGATGGTGAAGGAACAGTCATAAATGCCATTAACCCCAGTGACGGTTAAGTTTAGGGACGGGGTTGAGGTAAGTCATATATTTATATATATACAGTAATGTAACGTTAAGTCAAGTCAATGGCGTTCATAAACACGCTGAAAAGCGATTATGGTAGCACGCCAAAAATGGAAATACGAATTGGCGTGTCATACACACGCTACTTCATGAGATCAGTCTGAAATGTAAAAGGAATCATATTCCACAAACACATAACCACAGGTCCTGTTTACACCTGGCATTAACGTGTGTTTTGGTTGATCGGATAACAAGTGGACGACGCTAAATACAGGTGTAAATAGGGTCTAAAAATTTTTGAGCTTCACCAATTTTGAACACTTCCAGAGGTAGTCGTAAATGCATCAGACCGGATTGCTCTCAGTGTAAACACTCATGTGGTCGAATGCTTTTGTACAGCCACAAAAGACCGTTTTCCCTCCGCTTACTGAATTAATGTGTAAACATCATGGGAAGCGGCTAGCAAGAAGGAATTTTAACTTTGTCGGCTGGAGACCCAAGTTTGGTTTGAAGATGAAAAACATACCAAGCATACCATGTTCTCACTTCTTGATTTCTAACAAACACACACAGCATTCGGCTGGTCTTGCGTCTGTTAGAGCAGAAACTAAAGCTGCTGCTCTCCGTATGTTTTTCCATTGTCTCCGGTCGCGTTCATGTGTAAATTGCACAAGCTTTTTTCTTCCATTAGATCAAAAGATCTGAAAAAGCCCATACATTTACCCCACAGAAATCAGGACAGAAGTGATTGAAAGTGGACAAAAGGATAGGTCTCCTTTTGATCAACCAAAACGTATCTTAAAGGGTTAGTTCACCCCACCCAAAAATGAACATTGTCACTAATGACTCATGACGCTCATGTCGTCCCAAGCCCATAAAACCAGTTTAAGATTTTAGATTTAGTCTGAGAGTTTTCTTTCCCTCCATTGAAAATGTAAGTGTGTAAAATGTATTTTTTTGATGCTTCAAAACTTTTTTTTTTTTAACTAACCCACTGATGTCACATGGACTACTTTGATGATGTCTTTATTTCCTTTCTGGACAACGACAGTATACCATACATTTTCAATGGAGGGACAGAAAACTCTTGGACAAAATCTAAAATATCTTAACCAGTGTTTCTTACGGGCTTGGGATGACATGAGGGTGAGTCATTAAATGACATCTTTCATTTTTGGGTGAACTAACCCTTTAATACCATGTGTAAAAAGGGAAACAACTAATCTCCACAGTTTCCATTTTTGGTATTATGGCATAGCAGAGAAACGTGTGCTTCTAACAATGAGGCAGATGACAAATCTATGGTTTCATTAATGTCAAACCGCAAATAATGATTATGCATTACTCACAGCAGGATATGTGTGGCCTACAGAAGCACTGTGTCTCGTGATATCGATATTGAGGTCTTCCTCTGTGGTCTTGAGATATACTGGATTATCGAAGTTCATGCTCTTCTTATTTTTGATCTGCCAGTTGCGCCACATTAAGTAACCACCCGCAGCAGCCATGGCCAATAACACTGTAGGCAAAGAACAATGAATTTAATACCTAACAATTCATCTGTAAGAACAGTGAAAATGTGCTAGCCAATGTGTAACATTAAGAGAAGAAATGTGTTAAAAATCCAAAACTATCCAGACAAAATGTATTTCTTCCTGTTTGACATATGCTCAAACTTTGTTATTTCAATATTAACCGGTTCATAGACTTTTACAAGCTAAATGGCTGTAGTTACGCCATAGCTATGAAATATGATTTGCTACTTGCTAGTTGATTGAAGGTGGTTTTGTTGGGAATGACAAATTCATTCTACAGAGCATTTGACTGGTTAATAACCAGCATATTGCAAAACTTTTGGCCCATTTTCTCTGGAAGAGGAAGTATGGATTTCAAAAGAATTAGTCTGCTAAAGATTAGTCAACTTTTAGGAGTACAATTGACACATACAGTAGATGACTTCAAAGCTAACATACATGGAATAAAAGCCTCAATTTGAATTCACCAACAAACACAGATGTATAAAATCATAAAAACTGCATACAGCATATCATTACAGGATCAGAAACAATGTACTTACACACAGGTAGAATAGCCCAGGCAGCAGCGGATCCTTTGGCTGATGAATTTACTTCATGTATGGAGGTGCTTATGTTTCCTTCTGAAAAAAAAAAAAAAAAAAATTAGAAAAAGGTCAAATCTAAAGACTATGAAACAAACTATATTAAGAGTCCGCAAAGCAACATAATAATGGAAATGGCATAAATTAAGTTTGGATTTGAGGGCAAATAAACAAGCTGCAACAAAATGATGAATGAGAGGCGGCGGTGGGGGGCACGGCGGCGGCGGGGAAGAGGTTATGGACCACCACTATTTCCAGTCCTTCTATTTTTAAAGGCTAGCGTTTTCTATTCTAAATATAGTGTTAAAGACTAGAGCTACAGTTTTCTTTTCAGATTAAGATTCAAGAAGATAGGAGGCAACTAGCCTTACCAGTGTGAACAGGTTCAGAGGCTACCTTTGATATTGCAGATGTATCTATAGTAAAATATAAATATATTAACATGTTACACAAGTATTTTTTTCATCAAAGTGCATGCTTCAAATAATCCAACCACAGTCAATGTTATCCACCTTAGTTTGACAAAGCGCAGCCATTTGTAAATGTCTAGCTCTGGTGTCACCCACTTCCTTGTTATGCTGCTTGATATTGCAAACTGGTATTTCTTATCATATTACTGTAGTCATTTGTAAACACCATTTTACTGTACGTTGTTATTCTTCTAGATATTCATTTATAGCGGCTAATGAATCAAAAGTCGTACATTCACTTTTACATAGCAAAATAAGGTAGATGGGCTAAATGCAAACCAATCTGTAAACTTTTCAGTTTAAAATCAGCAGTCATCACACCTCAATGCAAGCCAATTCTACAGACTACAATTGTCAAGCCAAATATCATTATTGCAGGAAGCAGATCAAAAGCATTGATCTCCATGCATGTGCAGTTCACCTTGTAACTGCTTTACCTTTAGGGTGAGTGGGGTGAGGGGTCAGCCTCCCTCCATCTCGAGGGGCAGTAGGTGCCTCTGTCATAAAAGAGCATTACAGAGCCGTAGCAATAAAACGGCTAATTCTTAGCTTTATGGAACGATGCAATTGTTTTTAGCACTGCAGGGCCGAAGATGACCACCAAAGAAAGATCATGAATGACAAAAATATGGATGGTGGTACACATACAAAAATGTAACCGAATGCAAATGCTTGATCAGCAATACACTGACTTGTTACGAAATGAAAGTTACATGCCTGGTCTGCAGCGCAGGCCATCCGAGGAGAGTGTTTGACCTTGCGGACACACACATGTATATTTAGAAGAATGTTTGTTAATTTGTGGAGCTGGCAGACACATGAAGGAACAGCCTCCATTCTCCATCTTCTCGTTACACCAGTTGGTCCCTGTTTTGAGAAGACAACAAAACTTGGTTACTACCAACATCCCCCCAGACTCTTAAAGATCAAATCAGAGTTCAAACACTTCAAAGCTTCTGTTCTTTCCAAACAATGGAGACGTTTGAGAGTCACAGAATCAGCAAAACCTTAAAGAAAACTCTAGATAAATTCAGGACTCACCAGACAGCTGAATTAGCTCATGGTACACAATGATGTCCTGTGGTTCATTGAGATTGCTGGCCAGCACAATTACATCCGATCCTGTGAACTTGTTTGCGCCGTAGATGGCCTCATTCTCACCGTCTGTCCAGAAAACTCTATCCTTTAATGGGAAAAACAGTGAGGATAAGAGAGAAAACAAACTTAGTTTGTTAAATCAAATAAATTCAACAAATGCTTACTGCTATAGCACAATTTGATACTTCTATTGATTGATTTTATGCTGGGTTCAGACTACAAGATTGGCCAAATTTTGGCATGATCCATTTGACGTAGAGTGTCATGGTAATTCATAAAAGACAATGAGCAACGGGACACAAGAATCAATCGTTTTTATCTTGTATAGTGTGTCCTAGTGAACAATAACTATGCTGCATCTGCTGCACTTCATGACGTCACAACAGAAAGACAAGCATGTCTCTTTTTGTCCGATCGTCCACAACAGGTTCCGTCACATCTGTGACTTTACGGATCTTTCAGGATGAAAGCCAGCATTAGTTATAAGTTGTAATTGATTTAGTTGGTGTACCTCAAAAACAGTAAGGGCAAAAGGGTGGGCCAGGTAATCTGGCGACTGCAGAACCTTTCGGCGGTTGTCTCCATTTAAGTCTACGCTACAGAGCATGTGCAGCTTGGAATCCACCCAGTAGAGTCTTCCCTTGATCAAATCTACAAGACAAGAGAGGCATGATCAGGGGAGAATTCATGAGTCGGTCTACTTTGTCAACAATAACCAAGTCAAGAGCCCAACCCCGGTTCAAATGGAGCTCTTCAGAGTTTTACTCCAAACCTAGGTAAGGCCTTGAGAATTACTTGAAATCTAATTCTGGCATGTGAAAGGCAGGCTTGTTGGAGCAGGGCCACATCTAAAGTCTGCAGGACTGTGGCCCTACACTGAGATTTACCATGAGGTGCTAAACTCTCCTACTGGAGGGCCACCGTCCTGTAGTTCCAATCTTCCTGCATCAAAAACCTGTAGTTCTCTAGCAATCCTGAACACCTTGATTGGATGGATTAGTTGCGTTTTATTAAAGTTGAACCTAAACTCTGCAGAACTGTGGTACTCTTGTTTGGCAGAAATTTCCCAAATGTCCAAATTGAAGTCCAAATGCTTCCACAAACCCCTAAACCTTAGATGTCTTCCTTCACTCCTGGAAGTCCACAGTCCTGCTGAGTTTAGTTTGAACTCTGAAACTTCCTAGAGAACTACAGGTGGGCATGTTTGAAACTTCCTAGAGAACCACAGGTGGGCATGTTGGAGCAAACTAAACTCTGCAGGACTCTGGCCCTTTCAAAAGCCAAGTTTGACACTCCTGCCCTAAACTGGCAAATACCACTAGTTTTTGGGAAAGCAGAATGCCCTGGAAGCCAACCTTGCTCTTAGAAAGCTAGAATCCAGCAGAGTTTAGCTCCAGCCCTAATCAAACACACATGAATCAGCTAATCAAGGTGTTCGGGATTCCTAGAAAACAACAGGTCAGTGTGTTGGAGCAGAAGTCTTCTGATAGCCTCCAAGGAGCAGGTTGAATTAAGGCTGCCCCTGCTTTACTGGTTCAACTATTGGTATAGTTGGTTAAAAAAATAATGTAGGAGAAACATCACAAAACGTCACACACCAAGAGTGATTCCATTGGGCCACTGAATGTCTGTATCAACTAGGACCTGTCGGTCAATCCCATTCATACCAGACTTCTCAATCTTAGCTGGCTCGCCCCAGTCTGACCAATACAGGAATCTGTAATTGAAGGAAAAGTATGCAATTATTTGAAATTTATACAAGCTCAAAACCAATGATCACTTTTAAAAGGTTTTAACTGAACAAACTTTTAGAGAGCAGTGGAAATGTTTAGATAATACCCATTCCAATCAATTTACCCTGAAAGAGGATCCACAGCAATAGAGGCTGGTTCTTTTAGCCCACTGTTAAAGAGCACCTTCCTCTTGGTCCCATTGAAGTTGGCAACAGCAATACTCTTACTGCCCAGGTCTGACCAGTAGATGTTTTTGTAAATCCAATCCACTGCAATCCCAACAGGAATCTGAACATTGTCAATCACCTTCGTGTGACTTGCTTCCTGCTTATCCAATACTGTGCTGTGGGGGGAAAGCAACCAAATCACCAGGCAAATATGGGTTCGTAAGCCATCGAAGTACTAAAAGGAACAAACATTTCTAACATTTCTGTATGAATACCTATTCATATAGTAGTTACTATATGACTTTAATGAGGAAGAGGCAACAGAGAGCCAGCGGTTACCTAAAAATTGCCTTCTGCCCCAGGTCAGCCCAGAATATCGTCTGCTGAACGAAGTCAGCATCAAGGGCAACTGTGTTCCGCAGCTGCTCCACAATCTGAGTATACTCACGGCGCTCCAGGCCTAGTTTGCGGATGTCTCTTCGATTGGTGAAAATCAGACAGGGCTCTTTACCTGCAAATGCAAAAAGGTGAGAACCATAAATGCAGTTCAAAGTTATCAGGGTGTCTGCAGTTCAGTAGAAAGTATTAAAATATCTTAAATTCACCTTTCCCAAATTTAAGGTCATAAAACACTTACAAGCCAGGTCTTAAATTACGGCTTTAGAAAGACAGAGAAATTCTGTTCATTGTGCCAATTTAGCCAACTGTCCTCCATTTGCACTCTTAAGTCGGTTGTGCTTCCATACATTCACACACACACACACACACACACGCACAGACTATATACCTTTGTTTTGTAATTAAATTAGTATCAAATTCTTTAAAAATGTCATCTTAAAATAAGCAGATACTTCAGTTTGACACTTTCAAACTATTAGTGGTGCATTTACTGTACTCTTATTATTATTAATTCCATTGGGAACCAAGCAATGTGGCTTGTGGGATTGACAGAGGATCTATTGAGAACGTCGACAAATTCAGAAATGCACACCTTTATGGAAATGTCAAACACCTGACAAAAGTCAATATATGTGAGGCACAAGTACTGACGTCATGAGCATTTAAAAAAAAAAATCAGATTATGCAGGAGTTTCTTTTAAACTTTATGTATGTCATATTGTTTACATATTGGACGCTTAAAGGGGGCCAATTTTCCACAAGTCGGTATGATTCTTCAGGGTCTTCATGTAAAGTTTGTAACATACTTTGGTTAAAATTCCTCAATGGTTGTGTAAAACACCGTTTTACCTTCTCAAAAACAGCTCCGTTCACAGCGACCCGTTTCTGTGCATGTCTCTTTACATGATAATGAGCAACTACTCACCCCACCCCTCTCTTCTTTGGGCCGTGTCGATACAGGACTGCCTTGCGGACAGTATACAAATGGCTAAGGGTGGAAATATGCTAATACGGGACAGTCCGTCAGCAGTCCTGGGTCAGAGCATGAATAATGTGACATCATATTGCTCAAAAAAACAGATGTACCAATGGAAATAAAACATCTCCAGTTAACAGAAAGAATTCGTTTCATTCGTTTGTTAAATAACAGGCGATCTAGCACTGAAATGCGTTGTCTTCTCTCGGAAACGCGCTTCAATCCGTTGCGGAGATTCTTTCCGTTGAAATCACAATTCAAAATGCACACAAACGTGTCCCAGTTTCTCATGGGTTCTGATCCTCTCTCGTATATTTCTTCCCCCTCATCAAAACATATACAACCACTGATAAACATTATATCAATTCAACCACTGATAAACATTATTGGTTTTGATGAGGAAAAAAAAAAACTATACGAGTGCGAATTAGAACCTCGAACTATACTCGGACATTGTGCTAATTTTTATGTATGTACATCAGGAAGCGAAAGAGAAAAAAAGAATGAATGCGTCATTGTACCCAGCACTTTTGAAAATACCCTTCCGAGTACGTCTCTGTCCCCAGCACATTTCAAACCAAACTGACGCCCATGGTATAAACACACCATAACTCTGGCTTGGGCTGTTTCAAAGCAATCTATTTCATTTTTATACTTTAAAAACCTGAAAAAATGTCTTGGGAAAGACATGTACCACTGTTACAGTACCTGATCAGTCTGTATGTTGGAATTACTGAAAAATAAATTCTACTGCCACCATTGGTGTGCATAACATGTTCAATAACTCAATCTGTCATCAATTATTCCTTTCTTGTTTGAATGTGAAACCCAATGTTTAAAACAAATCACAATTTGTTGAATTCAGCCAAGCTACTGAGGGTGGAACCTCAAATGAAGTACAGAACATGACAAACTCTTACCTACAGCCTTGCACACTCCAGTGGTGGGGTCCATCTGATAGCCATTGTGACACTCACATTTGTAGCCTCCTTTAAGATTTATACAAATTTGACTACATATACCAGGATTGAGGCACTCATTGACATCTGTGGAGAAACAATCATAATCTCAGTTCGTGTTGAGGAGCACAGTCACAAAGATCCATTTTTTTAGGACGTATGATAATCAATACTAAATTGACTTTTTGACTACATTTGAACAGTACATGTGGCTATTCATACCACCGCAGGTCTTGCGATCGATGAGCTGGAGTCCTGGCGTGCAGTCGCACTCGTAGCCAATCGTCAGGTCGCGGCAGATGTGCGAGCAGCCTCCGTTATTGAGCAGGCATTCGTTCATATCTGAAACAAAATGTAGATTACTGCGTTACACATTTGGAATATCAATGCGGCACATCCACAGGAGACTCATGGATGCAACATGTTGACATTTGCAGGGATCAATAATCCAGAGGGGTTCCACATGATGAAGGTCCCCAAGGTGGAACTATGTCCTTGAATCAGGTTTGAAAACATGGAGCATGCTACTTTATATTGAGTCCATGCTGGACAAATGTGCCATAACACTAACAGTATTTTATAGCTTTGATGAATGTTTTGAGCCCATTTCAACTAGTAGTGGATTACAACATAAGCTTGTTCTATATGGAAATAAACATTTAAAATCCGGTTCTCGGTCCACTAACCATGCATTTGTGTACTAGTCGTGAATTGACAAATGCGGAAAAACTAGTCCATGCGTCCATGACATCAAGGCTAGATTATTGTAATGCTCAACTGGGTGGGTGGTTGCCCTGCACGCTTAATAAACAAACTTCAGGTAGTTCAAAACGCAGCAATGAGTTCTTACCAGAACCAGGAAGTATGACCATATTAGCCCGGTTCTCTCAACCCTGCATTGGCTGCCAATTAAACATTGTATAAATGTCTACGCATATATTAGTTTCTCTGTTTGTCCCCAGGGACCCTCTATGGTGGACCTCCGCCTGGAGCCATCCCGCCATCGGCACTGATCCTCAACATCTCGTCTCCAAACCGGCGGGATTACTTCGACTTCCAAACAGATGGAAATGGACAAATTCTCTCAATGTTTCGATCCAATTTGTTTTCTAATCACTGTTCCTTCGTTGGCCAGAGGAGAACTGGCCTCCGACTGAGCCTGGGTTCTCCCGAGGTTTTTTCTCCATTCAATCACCTGATGGAGTTTTGGTTCCTTGCCACTGTTGCCTTGGCTTTTGACTTGCTTAGTTGGGGACATTCAACAATATTATTGATTGTGTTGTATTATTTTCATGTTATCACTGTGAAGCTGCTTTGATACAATCTGTATTGTAAAAAGCGCTATATAAATAAATGTGACTTGACTTGTGCATGGTATTTCATAACAGCCCAAAAAAAGAAACTTCCAGAAAGAATTTTCTCTATTTTTTCAAGCATTGTGATAACCAGTGAGAAAAAAAATAATTATGGACCAACAAATGCAATCAACCCTGAAGCAGAAAGCGATACAATAGTTTGAAAGTGATAACTGCCGTGTTGTAACAAACCTGATATTGTCTTAAGTTACAACATCTGAAGTTCTGCTCACTTCATCTGTAAGGGCCTTTTTCCAACTTGATTCACACAAAATGTGCATCAAGTTAAAAATGAATCAAAATAAAATGATATTCCACTTTTAAAAGCTTAGTTCACCCAAAAAGATATTTTGAACAATGTTGGTAACCAAACATTTCAGATGAGCAAATTAACAAATCTCATTTTTTGGTGTTTTAAGCACTGAGATATGGATTATTTTGACAAGATACACATTGTGATCCATTTCAAGGTCTTTTAGCGATGACCGTTTAGGCACTGTTGAACTAAACTGATCCTGCAACAGACACATTAATAGTGGGGCAGAATTCCTATTTGGCATCCCTTTTATCTGTCCCCACGGCCCATACACACCCCAAACATCTGGAACAGTTTAATCATTTAGGTCAAAAAGTACAGCTTGAAACTATTTACTCACGGTAACTTTTAGACTCAACAATGTTGTCTAACAGACTACTGTTGCTGTGTGAACCAATTATACTTCAGGTTCTTCCCCCTTATGAGCTCATGATGCTTCAAGTCTGTATTTAACCAAGTCAGCACACTACACACACAACAGAAACATTTGAGTAAACTGTTCTAAGATCCAAAAATAAATATATAAATATCATATTTTAAATAATTATTATTACATACAATAATTATATAATACAGTTAAGTGACAAATTACACACTTCTAAGAATAAACCAGATTTAATTATTCCCGACACACCCTCAAGATATTTAATTCAAAGCTTTGTGTGCATTAGTGATAGACCTTCTCACATTTTTAGATGCAAATAGAAAACAGTGATGTCAGAAAGCCCAGTGGTCTTTTGTATTGTGAAGAACAGCAAAACACTTATACGTACTGCACTCTTTGATGGGTTCATCACTCCAGTCAGGACAGTCACGGACCTTATTACACACTTTACTCATCTCAATGCACTCTCCACTCCGACACTTGAACTGGTCAGGGCCGCTACACTGAGTTACTGAGCAAACAGACAACGAGAACATCAGTTTCAGTCCTTGAAATAAACCAAGCACAAAAATATAGTATGTAAACCAATCAAAACATGTCAAATAAGAGCAGCAGTTGTCAATTGGTGGGTTGTGACTCAATATAGGACTGCAATTCTGTAAATTGCTAATAATAGTGTTCATGTAAGATAGCAAAATAGGCTTAATTATTATAAACCGATTACGTGGACTAGATTAATCGGTCCGTTGGTAAAATGGCCAATATTAATTGCTGGTGGATAAATTGCCATAAACACTCTGCCATTGTATAAAATTGTCTAATTTCATATTCAATGTCACTGGGCTGTTAATGTTAAGACTAAAAACTTTCTTAGGTTTTTTTAAGGATAGTTGTTCCTTTTCCATGTTTTTCAGTTCGTTGGACTCACAGTTTTTGCAGTTGACTTCATCTGTGCCGTCCGCACAGTCCCTGAGCCCATTACACTGCCGGCTGCCATGGATACAGGCGCCGTCATCACACTTAAACTGGTCGGGCCTGCAGGTACGGGCCGCTGCAAACGACACGGACAAACACAGACCTGTTACCATAAGCTAAAACATGCAGAAAACAAAAAGTCCCGTTTCCATGACAAGAACAGGGACACGCAATAAACTCCAGCCAGACATTCAAAAACAAAACAACCTCGACAAAGAACTCACAGCAGTTTTTCTCGTCGCTGCCATCCTTGCAGTCCGGGTCCCCGTCGCAGCGCCACTTTCTGTGAATGCATTCCCCCGAGCCGCACTGCATCTCGCTGGGCGAACACTTCGCTGGCGGCGTCGGGTGTCGACCGCAGCGCTCCGGCGACTCGTCCGATTGGTCCTGGCAGTCCACGTCGTCGTCGCACAGCCAGCTTCGGGGAATGCAGGTGTTGTTCCCACAGGGGACTTCACTGGGGCCGCAGGAGGCAGGAGTGCAGTTGTGTTCGTCGCTGCCATCGCCACAGTCATCCTCACCATTACAGAGGAAATTACGAGACACACAGCGACCACTGGCACAGGTGAACTCCAGAGGGGCGCAAGTGATGTTCCCTATAACACCACAGAGGAGAATGTGTGTGATGCTGGTGTCGTCAGGTTTCAGGATTACAGAATAGTCTTGTGGACACTATGGCAAATAATTTAATGGAGATCTCTTTTCTAGAAAATACAGCTTTAATAGTGCTAAATGTCCCTCAACGACTGTCAACAAGTCTGTTCACATCAGTGTTGTAATAAATTAAAACTCCTCTGGTTCATTTCTTCTGTTCAGTTCCTAAGGGGTGATCATACTGGAAAGCTGCTTTATAGAGTAGAAAATTAGGTTTTAATTCTATTTGAAAGACACAGTCATGTTTTTTTCTCATGTTTAATACTTTAAAGCTGCTTGATTTATTGCCATCTATTGTATGCTATAAATAAACATGACTCATATCCACATCTCTATTATCAACTGCTTTTTTCTCTCCACTGTGATTTTTTTATGCTTTTTTGTCATTGAAATGAAAGCTTGCAGCACATATATATATATTTACATATTCATTTAAACATTGCTGTCAGTGTGTGTTCAGCATCAGGATGTTCCCTGAGTGTATCATTGCTCACATATTCCAAACTTTTTTTATCCCAAAGCGAAGATGAAACATAACTTCACCGTGAGTATGTCGGGGACGTATATAAAAAATAAATTACTAAAAATGTCAACTAAAATTTAAACTGAAAAATATAAAAAGAAGTTCGCTTATATTTAAAAAAATATATAGCCTACTACAATAGTATTTAGAATAAATACAAATAAAACACTGGTCTGTTTTTATTCAGTGAAAGAGCTCTTCCTAAAAGTAGTATTATGGGATGGATAAATAAATGTATATGTTTTTATAATAAAATAAATAAATCATAATCAAATCATCATCATATACACACACACATATATATATATATATATATATATATATATATATATATATATATATATATAGTATTTGTTTATTTTGTATGATTTATTTTGTATTTATTTTATTATAAAAAATTATATTTATTTATCTATCCCATAATACTACTTTACTATACTACTTATAGTATGCTACTTTACTATACTACTAATATAATAAATTATAATATAATATAATATAATAAGACACACTTGGTCTTGGAAAAATTATTAGAAATGTTTGCAACTATAGTGAAATCCCCGACTTCTAGATGTTTGTCTTATTACAAATCTGATCAGAGTTTTAAGTCCCCTTGTGGTGAATATCAAGTTTTTAATGTTGCCTATGTGGTGTTTTTAATATGCTTTAAGACAAACCACGTGTAAATTCATAAATCAGCACCATTGCTGAGTATTTTCTCCTTAAAACTAAGACCAAAAGTAAAGCAAACACAGTCTCAAAAACGCAGTTTAAAAATCACTGGTGTTTCTGACGTCACACTACAGTAGCCAACATTTGAAGTTGATCAAAACCTTTCAAAGTTATACATGAATTTTGAACAGTACCCATTTTGATGAAAAAAACTTTTTTGATCCACTTCAAATGTTGACTACTAAACCAATCAGGTAAACGAGTGAATCTCTGAGCAGGTGTGAGTGAGTGGAGGCAATGATAATTTGCATATTCATAGAACCACGTATACCAAATGAGGCAAGGGTATTGAGTTACATTCAAGCAATTTTAAAGGCATGTCGAATTTTTTTGAGGAAAAAACTTTTAAAATGTCATTTTGGTGATCAAAGATAAGTTAAGGCATAAAAATTGTCTACATGGGGACTTTAAAGAAACGTTAAGAAGACTATTACTCTTTTATTCAAGACAAAAGCACAGATGTATGTGATTGGGACTGCATTACAAATCACTCTGTAAAACACAAATGTACCTATCTAAGCCTAATTCAAACAGGTCTTAAAAGAAACAATTAAGGTAATTCCTTAATTCCTCTGCGGTGAGTTTACTTTGGCTCTTGATGACTCATTTCCAATTATTGGCTTTACATGCAAAGCAGCAGGAGATGAAGCAAGCAAACCGGGAACTGAAATTGATTGTAAGAGGCGTTGTTGTGTCTAGTGACTCACCACAATTAATCTCGTCCTCTCCATTGTCGCAGTCTTTCTCGCCGTCACACTTCCAGAAGACGGGAATGCACTGCGTGGAGCCGACGCCACAACTGAACTCGTTCACTCGGCAGGTTCTCGTGTCTGGGAGGAAGAGCCAGTCAGGACCATATAACAATTCACCTTAAACATACGATTTTACAGACAATTTTTGTGACCCATACTCAGGCCAGTAATGCCTTCTGAATGGTAACATTTACTGCATTCCACTAAAACTGCTAAATAATCTATTCTAAGTGCTTGCCAGGCTTAGTGTAAACAAACATTGTTGTACAACGCGCAACATGGGTGTAAACCTTCACATAGAAACAACCTTTAGACTGATGTGAACAATTAGGTTGAAACATTTATCCCTTTGGCAACCCTCCAATGGTTAAGAGAGGTTGGCGGCTCATAAACACGTCATGAAACTTAACTTAATATCAAAGGAAGAATGGTGCTGTTGAGTAATCCATGAAACCTTTGATACTTTACACTATAAAAAAACATACAAAAACGCAACATATCCTTCATATAAACGGCCGGCTGCATGAGAAAGCGAAAACCAAACTAGCACCCATACGGAAATATTGAACATGAGATCTAGTATCTTCAAAACATCACATGCGAGTTTATAGCCACCCATATGCAAAAGTTCACGAACACACACACATTGTTGGTCCCTTTCCATTTTCTGCTGACTAACTTTCCAACAGCTGGTCAAACAAGACTTGATATAGAGCAGCCACGCATAACTGCACGTACACGATACTTCAGCACTCGACTGTATCGTCACTCTAGGTTATTAAAGCAATAGATCATTTTTTTTAAGCCCCTGTCGAAATAAGTGCTTGAACTTCAAACTAATCTCATCATTCTATGCAACAAACGAGGACATGCTGAGAAGATTTCCATGTGCTTTTGTAAAGGACGTCATGTAAAATGTTAAACTAACACACAGGGGTGTATCTAAAATATACTTCACAGTTGAGATAAGACTCACACTCGGGTTAAAAATAAAAAGGAAATTGTATGGTCTTGCTTTCAAGGTTACCCACTCAGACAGGGTTCATGTCGTGAACACGGTCACAGCGAAGGCGGCGAATCAATAAGTTGTGTTAAAGGTGGAATCTGACTTTAGACTTACGGCACATTTCGATGCTCTCGTCCGAGCCGTCCTCACAGTCCGGTTCACCATCGCACTGCCATCTCTTGGGAACGCACTGTCCACTGCGACACACAAAGTCCACCTCGGCACAGGTCTTCCTCACTGAAACGGTCAAGAAAACAAAACTGTTACAAAAGTAGAACTAGCTTCAAAGGGAGGAAAAAACAGCCATGCACAAAAATGTCAATTCAAGAGTGCTTGAAAATACATGCTAATGACTCCTAGGTATCCAAGCCAAGCTTTAGAAATGCTAAAGTCTAAAATATTTAGACTTTTGGCACAGTTTGATCAAGTATGAAGCAAATAACGCAACGTGGAACCATTTCAGGAATCATTTAGGCCACATTTTCATTGATGTGTTAACCATCTGAAGTTTAACACCACTTTGTCTTGCCAAATGACATAATTTTTTGGCTAGAGGCCAGGGGTGCATTTCCCGAAAGCATCGTTAGCCAACTATGGTCGAAAGTTCCGTAGTTATCATCATAGTTCAACGAGTCAGTGTTTCAACGATTGGTTTGAACGACAGCTCTCGACCTGTGGTTCGAGGCATCGTTTTTATATTGCACGACATTGAGGTAATAAATCCTTATCTTGAGCAAAATAAGCAAGCTGACATTCAGTACAACCAGTGCCTTTTATTTAGAATACATACAATTGTAATTTACGCCTTTTAGTTTGTCAAAACATTTTAAGTAACACGTTTGAAGAGTGCGCATGTGCGAACAAGCTCTACTATGTAAGAACGAGACAAATATTGAGTCTGCTAATAAAGCAAAACAACTGAGAACAATTAGAAATAGTCCTCAGATGACATGTCTAATTTACATAAAACAAATCTAGCGTTAATTGGATCTCAAACGGTTTCATTTAAAGTAGTTATTACTCCACCACGTGCGAAACCAACGAGGTTGAACGATACTTTGCGACAGTGGGTTTCGGGAAACAGTCGCGACTAGATAGTTGAGTTTTCCAATGATCCATCATGGTTTATCGTACTATGGTTGTCAAGCTGTGAACTACGTCGTTGTACGGGAAACGCACCCCAGGCTCGGCTCCAGATATAAGATGAAAGGTGGGCCAGCCAGGTGATAATCCTAGTGGGACGTGGAGGGATACTAGCCTGGATGCCAGCCCGAACTCCGCCCACAGCATTTTTTGGTCAGGAAGTTCGGTCTGGACTCGATCCATTGAGGAGTAATTATGATCAGTTAAAAAATGATTGGGCCAATCAAATTGCCAGGTCGGGCTTTATACGATGATGGACAGATGATCTGCAAGGACTTAATCATCACGTTATCAAAGAGCGCTAACTGGTTTCCTTCAAAGATGACTGCAGCTGGAGAATTGAGTATAGATTCCACTGTCACATCTGTTGTAAAATAAATCGACAGCGCATTAATTTTATTAGACGAACAGAAAACCGCAATCAAGGCATTTGTTGATCGGAAAGATATTTTTGCCGTCCTTTCTACATGATTCGGCAAAAGTGTTACTTATCAGCTGGCTCTGACGGTCGCAAAGAAGATGGGACGTAATGAAAAGCCTGTGGTCGTTGTGGTTTCTCCTTTGGTCGCACTCATGGAGGAGTAAGTAAAAGAAGCAACACTCGTTATTTTACTTCTAAAATAAGTTCTGTAGTTGACAACTGTGCTATGCAAAGTATTTGACTTACTGCATTGCTCTGATTGGTTGTAGATCTACCGACTATCCAATTGAGTGGACAGTTTTTTTTTTTCCTGGTTTGGTTAAGACACGCCTCATAATCAAAGCCCTATGGAGCAGTTTCAGACTCACATTCTGACTAGTATATGACTATGACGAAGTCAGGCTAGGGGGATACTAAAGTGTGTAGTAGTAATGAAGTTCACTAATAGTTGCTTTGTATAGACCTTATGCACCAGAAAAACAAGGGCGCCGCCATCTTTAGAATATTGTCTTTGAACTTCCGTTTTTGTATATCTCTATGGCATTACTGTCCAGGAGTAATTAGCTTTTTAAGTGGATTTACTTAATGTAAAGTTAACGAAAGTTATCATGGGGATTGTAATGTTTAAAGCAGATGTCTTAACAAATGTCAGTAGACCGGGAAGATTTTAAAACAAGCCGTTCATTCATAAATAGGCAAGATCACTGTGAAAATATAGACAATGAGATCAGCGCTGAAAAGGGGCGGGGCTACATAAGGTCTATATCGCCACGTAATTCAGAACATCCGTTAACCTCAAAGGTAGTGTATGAGGCTTCGGTTATTATCGCGACAGCCAAAAAAAAAAAACCCAAAAGGGTAAAGAAAAACTGAAGTGAATTTCGCAGCAACGGCTGTGATTGGTTGTAATGTGGTGTTGGGGCCAGGGTGGGTCAAACACCTGATTGGATCCCACCATAAAAGAATTTATGCTTTTAAAAAAAGACGCCACAGAGTGACATCATAACACGGCCGTTGCAGCGTCCGTAGAAACTTACTCAACGTCTAGTGTGGCATAATTCTGCTCATATCTATTATAAGAAAAAGCAATAGCCTCTCCTGAGTTCTCATAGCCTGCACAATTTAGCTTGATTCAGCACACTGGATATTGATTGAAAAGAAAGCCCTTCAACGCTGAGTGGCACTTTAAGATGGGGGCTCTTTGAATCCGGCGATACGAAGTAAAGAGCTCCCAACCGTCTAGGACACATTCACAGTCTCTTCATGTCTCCTCTCAGCACAAGTGCTCCTCCGAGCAGAAGGCCCTCAATAGGAGACGGAGCTGAGCAAACGGACAGGACACACATTCTCAACACGGGCCGAGTGTTTACTGCCACTGCTGGGATACAGTCAACCATGCGGCATCTGCTGATTTATGAGATGGCTCTTTGCTCTTTGCTTTATTTTATTTTTTTTACTTCGGTTGGAGTAAATTCATGGTGCATTAGATGTTCACGTGTTTTTCAGATGTAAGGCTTGTGGTACAACCTTTACCACGCAGTGTCAACAAGAATCCACCTAATAGTACCTTATAAAATGTAAGGCATTTATGGATATTACATTTACACAACTGGTTTGGAATAAAAAGGTTTTAATCATTAAGATTTATTAAATGTTTTTGAAAGAACTCACCAAGGCTGCAGTTTTTTTTAGTTTAGAAATCAATCAAATTCAGATGTCACAAAATCCTTCAGAAATCATTCTAGATGCCCAAGAAACAGTTATTAAGTGTGCAAACCATGAAGGATTACCATTCAAAAGTGTTTTTTTTATTAAAGAAATTAATACTTGTATTCCGCACCAATGCATTAAATTAACCAAAAATAACAGTAATCATACAAAACATTATATTTTAATATAAACGCTGTTCTTTTCAACTTTGTTCAAATAATTCTGAAAGGAACTGAACAAATATCATGTTTTCCACCCAAATTATTAAGCGAAAGCATTTTAACACCAATAAGAATTTACAATAATTGATAATCAAATCATCATATCAGAATGATTTCTGAAGGATCATGTGACACTGGAGTAATGTTGCTGACAAATTCAGCTTTGATCACAGGAATAATGTATGGTTTAACAGTCATTTTAAACTAAAATATTTGTTCACTATATTGTGGTTGTAAATATTAAATGATTAAATTCCGTTATAAAATAAATTTACACTACAATAGTAATCTATTAACATATTAAAATGTATTGTATGTTTGCAATTCCCATTTACTTTTTTTTTTTTTTTTTTACCTTTGCAGGTCTTTATTCTGTCAAAATGACCTCAAGGGAATCAAAAGAGGTGCTGCCGCCCTCTGAAACTCAATCTGCTGTTGTCACCGTAAAATTCGATTTAATTTTCATATTTCAAATCATGTTTTCATTCGGTGGATTATTCTATTCTCCTGAGTAAAAGGTGAAGAGGCCTAAATGAGAACACTTGGATCCAAAAAAAGACTCCAGCTCATTTCTGTGCGAGTTTCTCTCTCATCAATGACCCAGTTATCAAATGAGCGTTAGATCACCCTGCAGGAACAATCTTTTTTACACATAAAAAAAACCACTTAGTATGCAGACATAGTATTTTATTATCATCAATATTTTAATTCTGCTGTGCGTTGTCCAACTGCATGCCAATCGCTTTATGCAGATATTATGACAGATTACCCAAGAGTTACATCAGCTCTCAAGAACAAGACTAGTTTAACTGTGGATCATTTATGTGGATCACGTGCTGGCATTACACTATAGGTGTGGTAATTCTGGCACACATTAAGACAAACACGTGTCAGAAAAATGACTGATGTTGTGCATGGAGCTGATGTCATTCTCTCGTGCACACGGACTCACCACAGGACGTCTCGTCGCTCCCGTCGGAGCAGTCCATGTCTCCGTCGCACTTCCACACAGAGGGAATACACCGGCCGTTCCCACACTGGAACTGAGACTGCTCACATTCTGTCCGGGAACCTGTGAGGAAGAGGGAGGCGGCACTCAATGTACAGAACTGGCCAAATTTTCCTAAAAAAAATGAATAAATAAAAACAGCCTGCATAGAGGTGTTTGATATAGATAAAAAATATATTTTCTGCGATTTGTCAGTTTTCTCCCATCCCAGATTTGTACGGCAGAGAAATCTGCCATCTTTGCTCAAGGGCGCTCAGTTCCGCAGCCAAATAGTTTTGAGCCAATGACCTGAGCTGTAAATGCCATGTGACTAACTGGAGCCACAGGAAAACAAAAGTTGGAATGAAACGTTGTGATGGTCTTTTTTTTTCCCCTATTGTGGCATATCCGAGTGAGACTGCTTCTTGAATAAGAAATGTAGGGCAGGACTTGATTGTCAGTGGGGAATTGATTGGATGGTTGTGGTTTGCTATTGGTGGATCTCACGTGAGTGACAGGTTGCTCCGCCCTCACACCAGTAAACACAGATGTCACTGCAAGAGGGAGGGGAAGTTATTTCGATTAAAGATTACGAGGCACATGAATTAAAAAAAAAAAAAATAGTGCACCAAATTATTTTTAAATAAATACTACAATAGAGTGCCGAAGTGATGACGTCACTCGGAAGCTAACGGCGCATGAGTTCCCTCGATTGAATAGCTATGCGTTTTACCCGTAGACTTTTCGAAAATCGTAAAAAATAAGATCAGTGTTTGACAGAGTTGTGACCCTTACATGTTTTGTCTATCAAGATAATCTTTATAAGTTAATCCAAAATTTATAAATTTTGAAGCCTATATAAAGTTTTTTAAAAACACAAGCAGACACAATAAAGTAAAAAAAAAAAAACAAGCATGTTATAACTGGTGTGTTTTATGTCAGATCAAAACGTGAAAATATTTAGAGGCTTTGTTCACCACGGACCTTATTTTAGGCGATTTAGCAAAAACCCATTCAAAAATCCCATAGGCTTTAAAGCGAGGGAATCGGTAGTGCTAAAATGCTAACTCACTTCCGCGTATTGGCCTACAGAGTGACGTCGTAACTTCGGCACTCTATATTGCATATTTCCATTGGCCTATTACCAATAAAATGAGAGTAATGACGTTATCGTTAAAAACAAAACTCAGAACTGTCATGTAAATTTTGGTGCATCACGTAAGATATCTAACCATTTCCATACATTGTAGAGCCAAGAAGCCATTAGTGTCATGCAAGAGCCAATACCCTTTCTCATGGCCTGATCAGAAATATAAAGCTTTATTTTGTACTAGCTTTAAACTCAAATGACATTTTCATGCTTACAAACAATGAATGAAGCATTTCTATAATTGCCAATCTGGCACTGACTACCCATAAGAAGTTTCCATTGAATGGCTTTGTTGGAAAACCTACCAACATAACAGGGCAGAGTTAACCTCTAGACACTGAATCAACTACTTCTAGTTTATCTGACACTGGCCCTTTTTACAATTCTGTTTGGTGCTGCTTAATGGTCTGAAAGTCCCTAGTAGTGAATCTGTGAACAGACCAACATAACCATTGACAACCAAAGCATTTTGAAAGGTCTCTGCTAACTAAACCCAACAGCTTACGTTTACAAAATAAATCTGACCGAATACATGATTTGATCAGAGTTAAGCACCTACAGTTATAATGCTCTCTGTGGAAGATCGGACTAAATGTGATCAAAAGTGTACGGTATAGGATAGAAACCGGATAGAAATAGCTTTTGACACAACTAATGGTCTTCAATTACAGTGTGTATTAAACCTGGAATGAGAATTTTGTCAAAACCACCAGTAAAGTAACAGTGACTCTTAATAAAATGACCTACATGACTTCTGAATGAGGGACAGTGCAGCCTGTCCATCCGAACAATGCGGTCACTTCATGGGCACCAACTTATGACACGTGACATTACCCAAAGTCAGACGCTCATATGACCTGCCTGCCATTCAGCCAAAGATCAGCTAGTTTAATCTGTACCACTCCCTCAATCCACTCAAAATTAAAAGAAAGTGGCATGGTAGATGTCTCTAAACTAGCTAAAGGGTTTAATATGCGTTTACAGTTTCAGATTACCGTTATCAGGCTGAGTAAATGCAGGACAGCTGTTTGACCATGACCGCATTTGAGAATCTTCTCACAGCTGCAAGTAAGTGTGTTTTCAAACAATGGCTCTGTACAGTAGCAAACTACTGATGGAACACAGATACTGTGCAGTATGTACACTATATGCTTTAAATGCAACAACAACAAGAACCAAAAGACATGCAGGACATATTAACAGAGTACATTTTTGTTAGATTAAAAGCACAAGCATATTTAGAGTCTCACAGCTCTATTCTATAATATCTAAATATATGTGTGTGTGTTGGTGTGTATATATACACACACAATTTTTAGCTGTTTACAGAGGAATGGGATTTAGAGCAAAGCATCTACCAAATAAGAAAAAAAAAGCTAATAATTCAACTAGAGTGCATTGAGCAAACCATTTGGCATTTAAAAATAATTTTGATGTTCACAAAATGCAGCTCTAACACTCGACAAACATTCCTCGAAGAAAACGTCAGCTCCGAGACTGAGATTGATTTTTAAGCTGTGAAGACGACTTGCAGAGACTGAGCTTGCCAAAGGCCAGCTTTATTCAGTCATATCTGTGTCAATAAAGCATTTACCACATGACTCCCCGAGCTCTGATTCATCAGAATTTCTTTGCTTCATCGCTGACAGATGCTGTGAATGCCTTATCTAAAGCACTCCTGGACCATTTGGATCAACTGGACCTTAAATCTCAAAACCAAATCTCATATCAGCATTAGATATTCCCTTACGGGGGAAATATCAAACAGTGCTTCCTTGATTTGAAAGTAAACCCACTTATCTTCATCAGCAGAATGACACCAATTACTTCTAAACTATCATTTAGCAAATACTTTCATGCAAAATGATCTACAGTACCTCTCATTACAAGGTCAAGTCCTAATGGAGTAACGTGAGGTTATAAGGACCTTTCTCAAGGACACAATGGAGACATGGATGAACTGCACGGGTTTAAAACAACAATCTTTCAGTTGCCAGTCCACTAGGCCACAGCCACCCCACTTTGTTGTGCTTTCAGTTCAAGCTTAGATATTGATATTCACAAAAACATCACTAAAACGAGTCACCTATTTAGACACGCGAGATTCAAATCTGAGATTCAAATCTGAGATTCAAAAAAAATAAAAAAAATAAGATGATTCACTTCAGTGAATAGAAAAATGTGTCGTTAGTTTAGGCAAATTCGCAAAACAAATAAATCATACGAGTTCTTCTTTTAGTCAATCTATTTTATAAAGTGCCGATTTCACATTGGGGGTTGGTGGGGGAGGGGAGCAAGCATGAAGTTTTACCCCCAACCATTGCCGCGACTCAGTGATACTGAACAAGTTCATTCCAATTACCTACTAATTCCCCAAAATGTAAAACCATTATGCATTTCCATGATGGTGTGGCTGATTAATGCATAAATCTTAGGAGTATGTTATTTATAGTCAATTACAAACACTTATGAATCAATGTCCCACTTGAAACGCATAGCATTGTTCAATCAATGTGTTGATATAATAATTTCTACTGAAACACGGAGACAAATCAAACAGCTCCTCCGTTTTAAAAAAAAAATAGCCAATAGCATTTAATTTACATCACAGCTCCGTTGAGATCGTAAGTTTCCTCCTCGTAATCTCCATATTACTTAAAACGAGCATTCTGTGCAGAATTCAATTGGGCCGGATACATTTTCTGTTCTGCGCGCCAAAAATATGATCCGCTCTGTGTAATTGGACCGGAACTGTGGCGGTTCCTGTGAAAATAACGTAAAACAAACTTTCGCCACAGTGGATACAGCATATTTATCGTTCCCTCTATATATTACTCTGTGCCATTCACTAGGCCTATGTAGAAAATAGTAGCCTAATTGTGTGAACAAATGACCGATTTCACCTGCAGCGTCAGCATCTGTTTAAAGGGGGTGGAATGCTGATTTCATGGGGACTTTAATTCACGTTAGGCTACTTCACTCAAAAGTACACACTAAAAGTAGCCTACAAGAGAAATAAATGTAGCTTAATTACTGAATTAATATGAAAATATTAAGCATAGCCCTACACAAAATGAAATGTTGCAGACTAATCAGAAATGATCAAGCCTAAAAGAATGTTTAACCATAAGAAACAGGAATCGTTTCAGAGGAAACAGAATCGGTTAATTCTTTAAGGTTCCCATGCTAATGTTTACATAGGTTATTCATTAAATTAAGAAGAAAAAAAATAAACTTAAATAGCTACGCGTCTTAAACGCCCCCTTGCACTCAATCATTGCGCAAGAGCGCGTCCAATAACGCATTGCTTGGATTGTGTAGATCGCGAATAAATCACAATAAGCCAGTATAACATAACTGTTAAAAGTTTAATTCACCCCGAAGCTAATAAACGGGCCAAGCAAACCGCAGCAGGGATACAGGCTGGTGGACGCGTTGTACACGCGCTGCAACCGGACCGGATCACCTGTTTAATTACCGCAACCAAACACGCCTCGCGTCTAGCGAGCTCGCGGACTGAGATATTAAAAGAAGAAACGTTCTGAACGAATAGTGGATAAAGGATATACATGTATGTTTTAACACAACAGGCCAATAGTAGGCTATTCATAAATAAACGCTCAAACCTAGAAGGCGTTGGCGCAGATTTCCAGCTACACGTTCAAAACGCACATGATTTAAAAAGAGAAAATAATGTAACTTAAATAACACGATCAGTAATGTTAAATGTATGGTGGATTGCTATACAGCTACCATTTGCAAGGGCCTATACATTGAGACGCATTTCAAATAAGCGATCAATGGCCATCCAATCAAACACATTTAGACTAAAAGGTCCACACACGAACACATTTTCCCTAAGAGATAAAGCACGAATGATAACATGAAGCCCAGTGTAATACAAGGCATTTAAATCCCCTCTGGGAATTAGATTGGAAACGCTGGAACCACTGACGTGAGAACGCGGTATTGTTCTATATGATCTACCCATGGCAACCATTGTTACATCAGCGTTCTAAACACTCACCGCGCGCAAATCCACACAGCTGAAGACATACTGGCAGGACGAGAAGCCCCAGGATAGACGTGACCATTTCGCGCTAGAGAACCTGAACCCCGTGCTGTCTGTCTGTGGCCTCGTCCCTGATATTGTAGCGCAGCCGATATGTCTTCGTGTGGTACAAACAGAAAGCGGCGTGAACCGAGGGCTTTTATCTCATTTAGGCAGTTCCCCGGTCAGTACCCAACACGAGCGAAGCGGTCACGGAACCGCAATCCATGTCCTAATTTAATGATAGCGTGAACCTGCAGCGAATAACCGCTCCACTGCCGAACACTGGCGTGTTTTTTTTTTCCCCTTCAACATGTCATTTACACATTGTTAACCCTTTCTTTACCATATCTTCCACTAAAACTCCCTCACACCTTACACTCTCTTTGCCTTAAGATGTGAGGAAGAAATAAATCAGTAAACCATCTTCTTTATCCTGTGTAAGTTTCAGTCAGTTTAAATAGAAGGATATACCAAATATGTTTTGGAACTTTTTAACGTCACTAATTACGGAGAATTAAAGTTTTTAATCTGATGAAGAGGAAATTAGCACTGACTGAATTTATTGTTGGCAAAAAAACAAACAAACAAAAAAACTACTATAGCAGCTAATCATTTAAAAATAAAGGTTCCAAAAGAAGGTTTTCACAGTGAAGCTATTAAAGTCCCCATGAAATCAAAAAATTTTTGGCTCTTTTTTTTTGGGGGGGGGGGGGGGGGGGGCTTTTAGTTTGAATACGTTAGTTATAATAGTGTGCTTCAAAACAATGACAAAAAAAATCGCATTTAGAAGATATAAGCATTTAAAACTTTCAATCTCTCCATTCTCCGCCAATATGGATAAATTATTTTGATGACATCACTCTGTACTTCAGCTTCTCATCAGATTTTCTGTCCAATCAATGCTCTATCTGAAGCTCCACCCCCTACATTATAAATAGACACAAGGTGTGTTTGAAATCATTCTCTTGTTCACAAATTTACTGTACTATCTATCTTCTACATGGTGAAAGGCACAAAGTGCACTATAGAGGATAGGGAACGATACAGACAGTGTAAATATGCTTTCCATTGAGGTAAATGAAGTCTGGTTTCAGGTTAGTATCACGGGAACTGCCACAGCTCCGGTCCAGAGACACGATACTGAGAGCGGATCATATAATCGAGTCACCGCAGACCAGAAAATAAAACTAAATGCTATTGGCTTTATCAAAAATGGGGAGGAGATGTTCGATATGTCCCGCCCTGACTTGTGCCTTCCTGTTTCAGTGGATATTACATCAACACACTAAATAATGCTGCGTGTTTCAAGTTTCAAGGCACCTCAGTGGCCCGTTTTTAATTAAAGAACTTTTTTTCATTGTGTGAAGAACTTTTTTATTAAGCTAAAAAAAACGTTTCACTGTTAAAACCTTTTGCGGAATGAAAAGAATTCATGGATGTTTATAAATGTAAATATAGAGGCACACTGGCTGTGTCCAAAATTGCCCCCTGTACCCTTAAATAGGGCACTATGTAGTGGTGTCCGAAACCATAGTGGATGTTAGAGTGCATTCATTCAATCACACAATGCACCACAATAATGAGAACACAGCCAACATTCAACGGCTGGAAAATACCCATAATGCAGTGTGAGAGACGCATGCCAGATGAATTCCATCGTTTTGCCAGAAGATGGCGCTCACATCTGAATTATCTATCCATCCATTTTACAAACAGCTGGTCCAATGTGGATACAGCGTAATATCATACAGGAATTGTAAACATGACTACCCTACAATAATACTCGCTCTAGTCGGCCAAGTCTTATACTTTTAACACATCAACGTCGGCTGAGCACTAAACCTACCCTATACCCTAAACGCGTCTACAGTCGACGTCGGCTTGGTGCTAATAATTCTAACTTACTTGTTCTTGCTGCACAGCTTAAATAACAGACAGACTCCAGCAAATGTCCTTTCAATGCTTTTAATTAGCAATACTCAGAGAACTTCCCAAGTAAATACAAGGCCGGTGGATCTCAGACAAATTCCATTGAGAATCCTCCCTGAAAACACTGATACAACAGTTTTTATACAATAGGGAGGTACTGTAATGTCAAATGACATTAATATGATTGGTTCTTCATTTACAGTCTCTTCTGTTACTGGGTAGAGGAGACTTTGTTTTAATGATTACTTAACTGATGACAATTCTAACGTAGTCATCTGTCTAGTTCCATTTCCCATTTTTGTTTGACACACATACATTCATCTAAAGTACAAAGTGTCTTAGTATCTACATTGTCTTAGTATCCACATTGATTTAGCAGGTTAAATGAGGTCAAATGTTAAAACATGGTTAGCTTAATATTCAGTTTAAAATTTTCCACCGCAGTTTACATTCTTGTTTACTTGATTATTAAATTGTTTAAATAAGGCTCATAAAAAAATTTAATCATAACCTTTAAGTGAACTACAGTAATTTACTGGTGTAATGTAGGCAGGGAATGGTGAATGATTGTATCGGGGCGATTTCAAAACACAGCCGTTGTATTATTCGTGCCAGGCCAGTAGATGGCGATGTCACTTTGTCACTTTGTCAACTATACGCCTAGAGACGATAACGGTAACCCATTTCAAAAGGCTATGTTTTTACAGAAAACAGTGATGTCATGCATATGCATATTACGTGTTCAGTCTATAAGGGGTGTAGTGTTTCCTTACAAAGTGACATCGCCATCTATTGGCCTGGCATGAATAATACATTGTTTTGAACTGTTTTCACGGATCCATGTGAATGGGGATCTTTTTGACAATGTTGTTGTCCATACTTAAAAAAACACAAAGGAAAACTTTTCTGATTTAAGTACATTGTTGTAAATGTAAACGTGTCCTAAAGGACCGTTCACACAGTAAACGTTTTTCCTTTCCACTCCGCTACTTTTCCATAGTTTTTTAATGTGAAGAGAAGGAGGAGGAGATTTGTAGGATGCACATCCAGGGCACGAAGCTCCCGTTCCACTACATCCCCAAGATGCTCAATTGGGTTGCGATCTGGTGACTGTGGGGGCCATTACAGTGAAGTCATTGTCATGTTCAAGAACCCAATTTGAAATGATTCAAGCTTTGCGACATGGTGCATTATCCTGCTGGAAGTAGCCATCAGAGGATGGGTACATCGTGGACATAAAAGGATGGACATGGTCAGAAACAATGCTCAGGTAGGCCGTGGCATTTAAACGATGCCCAATTGGCACTAAGGGGCCCAAAGTGTGCCAAGAAAACATCCCCCACACCATTACACCACCACCACCAGCCTGCACAGTGGTAACAAGGGATGATGGATCCATGTCAATCAGTCATTCAGTTTACGCCAAATTCTGACTCTACCATCTGAATGTCTCAACAGAAATCGAGACTCATCAGACCAGGCAACATTTTTCAACAGTCTTCAACTGTACAATTTTGCTGAGCTCTTGCAAATTGTAGCCTCTTTATGAAGTGGAGATGAGTGGTACCCTGAAGGTTGTGCGTGTTGTGGCTTCACAAATGCTTTGCAGCATATCTCGGTTGTAACGAGTGGTTATTTTAGTCAAATTTGCTCTTCTATCAGCTTGATTCAGTCGGCCCATTCTCTTCTGACCTCTAGCATCAACAAGGCGTTTTCACCCACAGGACTGCCGCATACTGGATATTTTTCCCTTTTCACACCATTCTTTGTAAACCCTAGAAATGGTTGTGGGTGAAAATCCCAGTAACTGAGCAGATTGCGAAATACTCAGACCAGCCCGTCTGGCACCAACAACCATGCCACGCTCAAAATCGCTTAAATCACCTTTCTTTCCCATTCTGACATTCAGTTTGGAGTTCAGGAGATTGTCTTGACCAGGACCACACCCCTAAATGCATTGAAGCAACTGCCATGTGATTGATTGATTAGATAATTGCATTAATGAGAAATTGAACAGGTGTTCTTAATGACCCTTTAGGGGAGTGTGTTTATATGAGAATGTAAGGAAAATAATATACTGTAGAATAAATTACGTTGAGTGGAAATCTCATAAAATATTTATTTAATGCAGTCTTTTTGACAATTATCTTTTGCATAATCCTTCTTTTCCTTTGACAAATTTTGACAGATTAGCTGGAATTTTATCCACACCAAATCGTTATGAATTCTTCAAAAGTAGGCTACTTAAAAAATACAGAATATCCAGCTAGCCTACAGTATATTTGATTTGACTGGATATGGTCACTTTGAAAGGACATCAGGGGCAGTGTATCAAACATCTGAGGAGAAGAGTAGTGATCAAAGATGCCTTTCTAAAAACAGGATTACATGAACAGGAGGGAGCAGATCTGAACATACGCTGGAAGCTTTCATGCACATTGATCCTTTATTCAGAGGAGATCAATGTTGTCAGCAGGATCCAGACAGATCCGTGAGCAAGCACTATATTTACTCTGTTCATTAATCATCAGTCCTGACAGCTTGAGTCTCCTCTTCTCATTTTCTCTTGCTACATCTTCGCCTCCTCACATCTGATTAAAGCTTTGAAGAATATGCCATTAATATCCTGTTTATCTTATGAGGTGATAACTTAATGATAAGTTGTCCATGCTAAGGGGTGCAGGGAAGCTGTGGTAAAATTAACAGTAAAAAATACAGTAATATTGTGAAATATTATTACATTTTAAAATAACTGGCTTCTATATGAATATATTAAAATGTAATTTATTCCTGTGCTCAAAGCTGAATTTTCACTATCATTACTGCAGTCTTCAGTGTCACATGATCCTTCAGAAATCATTCTGATATGATGATTTGATGCTCAAGAAATGTCATGGCGTCACATTTAGGCTCTTTGCAGGACGTCCTGCTTTTACAGCTCAGTTTTTCTCAGAAAAAAAAAAAATCAAGTTAAATTTGAATCATCATCCATTATTATCATTTATTTAGAAGCCTCTCTTTAATTTAGTCTCTCTGTTGCATTTTAAATATCTGCTTTAATCATGTTTGAATCCAACATTGCTTTCTGAATGTAAATCTAAGACTATAATGAGTAAAAAAGAACAGATTTAAAATAGTAAAGGAAACATATTAGCTTGGGACACTGAAATACCCTGGTCATTAATTATGTAATTTGTAAAATGAGCTTTTATAAAGCCTTTAATGCATTGCTCAGTTAGGTTTCACATAAATGATGTAATAGATTAGCAAATATGGGGCCATTTTGAATTCTGTCTTCATTTTTAAGCGGTAGATCTGCCACGGGTCCAGTTATGTCATTTCTGAAATCATACAAACTTAACAAATGTAAAATTATTTTATTATGTGAGTAAAAAAAAATATTTTTTCATTACTATTCTTATGATTTAATTTAGGTGTACATAAATGCATCAGGCCTTTTCCAGTGCTTTTTTATTTTCAATAATTCACTTTACATCTGTACAGTGTTATAGTACCAAAATTACAATAACATTCAGTTATTAAATGACTTATATAATGTACAATATAATATTCAATCAATCAATCTATCTATCTATCTATCTATCTATCTATCTATCTATCTATCTATCTATCTATCTATCTATCTATCTATCTATCTATCTATCTATCTATCTCTATCTATCTATCTATCTATCTATCTATCTATCTATCTATCTATCTATCTATCTATCTATCTATCTATCCATCCATCCATCCATCCATCCATCCATCCATCCATCCATCCATCCATCCATCTGGGCATGTTGACAAAGGTTTGCTCGGGTACTGGCTTCAAATCTTTGAAAGGTCAATCGCTATTAAATAGATATTTTACTATATCTCAGAAAACTCCTCCCCCAAATGCCACATATAACCAATGCAATCCGTGATTACTGTAATCACATTACATGTCAGATGGGTGACTCTTACCTTCTACCTGAGTGATTCTTAGGCAGAATAAGCTGCATTATCCTAGCGTATGTGCACTATTGTACACATTTGCTATTCAATACTGTTTAATTCACTGCAACTCAAACTAAAACTGGAGGTTCCTTGAAAATCCATAAGACTTGCACTAACATTGTGTCCATGTAGACTCACTGGACTTAAATTAACAGTTCATTAGCACTCATTTATTGTCCGTATGGCGATAGGTCCTCATTAGAGTGTGACGGCGACTCCAACCAGTAGAGGGAGCTGTCTGCCGTGGGCCGGTCCACATGTTCACACACAGAGTGGGCACTGGTGTTTCAGCACAGAACAGGAGGCCGAGGTCACCTGGGTGGGATGCAGCCGTATGGTATATGTAAGCACAGGGAGTAGTTGGGCAGAGAGTTGTTGCTGCTGGGCAGTGGGTGAATGTGGTAATGTTCGATCAGGGCAGATAAAGAGGGGAATGTCAGATCTGCCTCCAGGTAAACCTTCTGCTCCTGTAAATATTAAAGAGACATTTTCTGGTGAATTACGCAGAAATAGAGTGCGACAGTGGCATTTCCTTAACATTCAGTAGCATTAGCATCCCATGATGGGACAGCAGAGAAAAGTTTTATTACTATTATTATTTTAGAAGTTCCTAATTTTGTTTTGGATTGGAGATTGCAGATTTTATGACATCTCTCTTCTCACAGTGTCTGCTATGGTTTACTCTGTTACTCTGTTGTGATTAGTCTACTCTACTCTGATTGGCCAGATGACCCAGTCTGTTGTGATTGGTTTACTCTACTCTGATTGGCCAGATGACCTAGTCTGCTGTGATTGGTCTACTCTTCTCTGATTGGTCAGATGATCCAGTCTGATTGGTCTAATCAGCTCTGATTGGTCAGATGAGCCAGTCTGTTATGATTGGTCTACTCTGCTCTGATTGGTCAGATGACCCAGTCTGTTGTGATTGGTCTACTCTGCTCTGATTGGTCAGATGACCCAGTCTGTTGTGATTGGTCTACCCTACTCTGATTGGTCATATGACCCAGTCTGTTATGATTGGTCTACCCTACTCTGATTGGTCAGATGACCCAGTCTGTTATGATTGGCCTACCCTACTCTGATTGGTCAGATGACCCAGTCTGTTGTGATTGGTCTACCCTACTCTGATTGGTCAGATGAGCCAGTCTGTTATGGTTGGTCTACTCTGCTCTGATTGGTCAGATGACCCAGTCTGTTGTGATTCTACTCTGATTGGTCATATGACCCAGTCTGTTATGATTGGTCTACCCTACTCTGATTGGTCAGATGACCCAGTCTGTTATGATTGGTCTACCCTACTCTGATTGGTCAGATGACCCTGTCTGTGGTGATTGGTCTACCCTACTCTGATTGGTCAGATGACCCAGTCTGTTGTGATTGGTCTACTCTGCTCTGATTGGTCAGATGACCCAGTCTGTTGTGATTGGTCTACTCTGCTCTAATTGGTCAGATGATCCAGTCTGTTGTGATTGGTCTACTCTGCTCTGATTGGTCAGATGACCCAGTCTGTTATGATTGGTCTACCCTACTCTGATTGGTCAGATGACCCAGTCTGTTGTGATTGGTCTACCCTACTCTGATTGGTCAGATGACCCAGTCTGTGGTGATTGGTCTACCCTACTCTGATTGGTCATATGACCCAGTCTGTTGTGATTGGTCTACTCTGCTCTGATTGGTCAGATGACCCAGTCTGTTGTGATTGGTCTACTCTGCTCTGATTGGTCAGATGATCCAGTCTGTTGTGATTGGTCTACTCTGCTCTGATTGGTCAGATGACCCAGTCTGTTGTAATTGGTCTAGTCTGCTCTAATTGGTCAGATGACCCGTCTGTTGCGATTGGTCTACTTTGCCCTGATTGGTCATGTCCCAGGGTGTTGCTATATGCAGTTGCTAAAGTATTGTAAATGGTATTTGCTTGTTGTTTTGTGGTAATTAGGGGTTACTGAGTGGTTGCTTTATGTTAAATTACTGATCTCTATTTTACTGAGTAGTCTCTAATGGGTTCATCTTCTTTATCGTTTTATGGGCAAAAACCTGATGCCAAATAGTGTGGGTCTACATGTATTGTAGATTTAGACTTCTTGAAAAAATACCAACCTCTTCAAAGAGCCTGTAATTTCTGGCTTTATTGATACCCGTGTCCCAAACAACCAGCACCTGTGTCAAATAGGGAAAAAGTGCAAGCACAGATAACTTAGATTTGTTTGTTTTTAGGAAAATATACTTTTATTATTTTTAAAAGAAATAGACACTATATATTTATATGAAGACTTCAGATGCAAACGCCTCTAAGTGCTATCTGAAAGTTTCTTCTAGAATGATGGTGATAGCGCAGTGGATAAGACACATACCTTTGGTGTGAGACACCAATGTGTCCCGGAGAAAGAAACTTAACCGCTAAGCTTTCACACAGCGCCTTGATCCCGGGAAATTGCCAGGAAATTGCCAGAACGCCTTCTGTGTGAACGCAAACACGACCCGGGCTTGATGCCGGGTTGGGGACCTAGTAACATTGTATGCGCGTGTACATGTTTTCGACGCACATGTTACACGTCTCATCCTGACGTCATGTGTCTTTCCAGGATCTTTACGGGTTGTGTGTGCACTCACAGATCCCGGCAAATCACTGGCAGTGTGAATGAACCGAAATCAAACAATCCCGGGATAATTGGTGGGTCACATTATCCATGTATTTTCCGGAATCTCTGTGTGAAAGGGGCTAGTTGCTCCAGGGCCGTGCGACCTCTGATATATATATAGCATAGCAACTGTAAGTCGCTTTGGATAAAAAAAAGCATCAGCTAAATTAATAAATGTAAATGTAGAATGATAATTTTTTATCAAACTTGTGAATGCTTGATGGCACTTAGAGGCGTTTGCATCTGCAGTCTTCAATATTTGCCAGTCTATGTGTATTATGCATAACATGTTGACCGTACCTGTGTTGTTCTCCCTGTTCCTGATTTTCGGATGCAGTACAGACCGTTCTGTGGGAGGTGGTACGTCTCCTTAAATATTCTATAATCAATATGAAAAGACACAATTAACAATGATGTCAAACAAAGTGATGCATGGAGTAGATCAGTGGTTCTCAACTGGTGGGTCACCACATGTACGATCTGGGTCCTCGAGTAAAAGCAGAGAACAGCAGTTGTCTAAACTCTAAAGAGAGAGTACTGATACTGATGCAGTTTACAGTACAACTACAAATCATTTCCACTAGAGGGCAGCAATACATAGAAAACTAACTGTATACACACAAATATTTAATTTACCTTTCAACATTATTGGTTTCCAACGTGTCCACGAAGACAGAGGGAGGCAGCTGCACCTGATGAGAAAAAAAAACATGTGAACAAAGGCATTATTATTGTTACGATATGGTAAGATAACCGTAACATTTTAAAAATAACTTATTTTGGTAAATGTTGCAACAGCAAAACAAAACATAGTGTAAGAAATAGTCATGATATCCCACCCAATCTATTTTGGTTCAAGCGTGTCATTGAGGAAGTGACTCATGTTTTGTTCTTCACTACAGCAGCTAACAGACAGACAGACAGACAGATGGACAGACAGACAGATATACAGTATATATATATATAGACAGACATATATAGATAGATAGATGGATAAATATAGATAGACTGATAGATAGACAGACAGATACAGACAGACAGACAGACAGACAGACATAGACCGACAGACACACATATAGATAGATATACACAGACAGACAGATGCGTTGGCAGATATACAGACACATATAGATAGATATACATACAGACAGACAGACAGACATAAGTATAGACATACATACATATAGATAGACAGACAGACAGATTGATAGACAGACAAAGGAACGCTTTAGAGATGCTGGACATCACTCCTAAAAATGATGAAACTTTGAAGCAGAAACCGCATATCAATAAGAATTAGCTCAAAGAACCAAGATGTACAAACACATGCAGAGACTTCCAGACTCCAGCCTGCACCATTAACACTTTTTCATCACATTGTCTTTTACTAAAAATGCATTTTATCAAAAACAGAATGGATTTCTAATAATGTGTGTCCACATCATTTATTATTTCTAATGACAAATAATGTGTCCACATTATCAGTTGAGGTAAATTTACATTTTCATAGTCATCATCGTCCGAGTCTTCGCTGATTCTGCTCGGCACTCGTTTTTTTAAAGGATTCTCTTCAATAGAAGAACGAAAACTTTGTCCATCCGGTGATGCTCTTCTGAGAAGAAAGGCACAGACAATTAAATAAACTCTGTAAGTCTAAATAAACTCTGTAAGTCTAAATAAACTCTGTAAGTCTAAATATTACCAGACGTGAAAGTTCTTAGATTATATGAGGAAAATAAGTATTTGAACACCCTGCTATTTTGCAAGTTCTCCCACTTTGAAATCATGAAGGGGTCTGAAATTGTCATCGTAGGTGCATTGCCCACTGTGAGAGACATAATAATAATAATAATAATAATAAAAATAATCCAGAAATCACAATGTATCATTTTAATAAATAAACTATTTATTTGTATGATACAGCTGCAAATAAGTATTTGGACACCTGAGAAAGTCAATGTTAATATTGATACAGTAGCCTTTGTTTGCAATTACAGAGGTCAAACACTTGCTGTAGTTTTTCACCAGGTTTGCACACACTGCAGGAGGGATTTTGGCCCACTCCTCCACACAGATCTTCTCTGGATCAGTCAGGTTTATGGGCTGTCATTGAGAAACATGGAGTTTGAGCTCCCTCCAAAGATTCTCTATTGGGTTTGTGTGGAGACTGGCCTTGATATGCTTCTTACAGAGCCACTCCTTTGTGATCCTGGCTGTGTGCTTCGGGTCATTGTCATGTTGGAAGACCCAGCCTCGACCCATCTTCAATGCTCTAACTGAGGGAAGGAGGTTGTTCCCCAAAATCTTGCAATACATGGCCCCGGTCAGCCTCTCCTTAATACAGTGCAGTCACCCTGTCCCATGTGCATAAAAACATCCCAAAGTATGATGCTACCACCCCCATGCTTCACATGGTGTTCGTGGGATGGTACTCATCATTCTTCTTCCTCCAAACACGGTTAGTGGAATTATGACCAAAAATTTCTCATCTGACCACATGACTTTCTCCCATGACTTCTCTGGATCATCCAAATGGTCATTGTCAAACTTAAGACGGGCCTTGACATGTGCTGGTTTAAGCAGGGGAACCTTCCCTGACATGCATGATTTTAAACCATGACGTCTTAGTGTATTACCAACAGTAACCTTGGAAACGGGGGTCCCAGCTCTTTTCAGGTCATTGGCCAGCTCCTCCCGTGTAGTTCTGGGCTGATTTCTCACCTTTCTTGGGATCATTGAGACCCCACGAGGACATGGAGCCCTAGTCCAAGGGAGATTGACATTCATGTTTAGCTTCTTCCATTTTCTAATGATTGCTCCAACAGTGGACCTTTTTTCACCAAGCTGCTTGGCAATTTCCAAGTAGCCCTTTTGTGGAGGAGTACAATTTTGTCACTAGTGTCTTTGGACAGCTCTTTGGTCTTGGCCATGTTAGTTGTATGATTCTTACTGATTGTATGGGGTGGACAGCTGTCTTTATGCAGCTAACGACCTCAAATAGGTGCATGTAATGCTGCGTTCAAGTCCTCCTGGGGAGTTCGTACGTACGAGGTGGGAAGTCGTGTTTACGACGTGAGGTGCGTTCAAGTTAGTTTCGTCGGAGCAAAATGGCAGTGTACCTACTTTTAATGAATTACACGAAAATACAGCAAGGTTTGTTAACTCTGCTAATAAAAAGTGTTTTTCTTTTAATGTTTTTTTATTAGCTTATGAAGCCAATGTAAACTATATCATTAGGTATAATATTTATTACAATGATATCATATTTTGTGCAGAGAGCTTGCTTTATAAATGAAAAAGCCTTACAATGTCAATGAGTAAACATTGAAATTCAATTAAAATTTACCGTCAACAGACGTTGAATGAACGTTTCTCACTGACACGCCCCCAACTCGTACAGATCGGGGCTTAAAGAAAATCCCGAGCTCCCCACTGGTATTTACGACATTGTGGTGGCGTTCAAGTGCGTTCAACTCGTAATTACCATCTATACGAGATGACTTGAACGCAGCATAATTTAGGATAATAAATGGAGTGGAGGTGGACATCTTAAAGGCAGACTAACAGGTCTTTGAGGGTCAGAATTCTAGCTGATAGACAGGTGTTTTAAATACTTATTTGCAGCTGTATCATACAAATAAATAGTTAAAAAATCATATATTGTGATTTCTGATTTTTTTTTAAAGATTATGTCTCTCACAGTGGACATGCACCTACGATGACAATTTCAGACTCCTCCATGATTTCTAAGTGGAACAACTTGCAAAATAGCAGGGTGTTCAAATACTTATTTTCCTCACTGTTTACACACACACACACACACATATATATATATATATATATATATATATATATATATATAACAACTGTCAGTAAGTGTTTTTCGCTCAATAATGACATTTTGAATGCAAATATGACATTGTTTAAGATGTCTTTCATCTTGACATAAACCATAACATCATAACCTAACTTTGTCATGACAACTTGACATAAAATTAAGTCAAACTGTCATGTGGTTGGCTTTGACATTGGCTGTCATGAGGCCATTATAACTTTGTCATGAATATTGTTCTCGTGACCTCAACTACAAGTGGTACAAAATGAATTTGTCATTAAAAAGTTATAAGCTACCTCATGACAGCCAATGTCAAAACCAACCACCTGACAGTTTAATGTTAATGTTAAGCTAGATGGTTTCTTAAGTTTGATAATTAATCTGCAATGTCATGTTTATTACAGGTTGTGTTGTCTCAGTAATGTCAAGTTGTCATGACAAAGACACTGACAGGTTATGATGTATTGGTTTATGTCAAGTTGTCATAACAAAGACATCTCAAACAATGTCATTTTTACATTAAAAATGTCATAACTGAGTGAATGACACTTAATGACGGTTGTCACAAACTTCCTTCATATTCATAACACACGTCATGTCATGGTTATGAAGGTGTCATGTTAGTCTCATCCACACCCCGAAGTAAGTGTTACCCACGTTTACCTGTTAAAGGTTAATGTGTGAACTAACATGAACATTTTTATAACATAATTGTAAAAATATGTCGCTTATTGTTTCATGTTAGTTAATGCATTATTTAATCTTAACAAATGAGACCAAATTGTAAAGTGTTGCCGATTTTGTGTCGCTCTTGCTGCTTTCGTGCTCTCACATCTTATGTGGTTTTAACTCTCACACATGTGGTTATAAAAACGAAGTTACAAAATGCGGTTGTGGATCTTGTTTTATAAGTGTATTTTAGTCGTGAGAGTCAGTGCGCAACATCTGTGCGGTGAGCGTGAGACACTTACTGGACGGAGGGTCTGCTGGGCTTGGGTTTGGTTGGTAAGGGAGGTTTGGGTATCTGTCCCATGCTCCTGTTAAGAGCAGAGGACAGTTGAGGCGAGACGGGACGGGGTTGGGGGGTGCTCTTCACTGTCAGGTGCTGTGCTTTACTTCCACTGTTCAGAATCACCTTCTGCAAGTTCTCGATGATGGGTAAAGTAGCTGGATTATTCCCAGTGAGAAATGTGTTCGGCTTCCTCTCGCAAACGGGCATTGTTGAGAACGGGCCTGTCATGGTCTTCATGCTGTTTGGTGGGGGTAGAGGGGGAATGGGACCAATGGGGCATTTGGTAGACAGGTGCGAGTCTGGTTTCTCTAGATGCGGGGCGTACGGAAGGGGTGGAGGAGGACCTTTGGCTGAATACACAGGCTTTTTGAATGGAGGGGGCAGTGGAGGTGGAGGTCCTTTCGTGTGATTGGTTTCTCTGGACGGCTGAAAGGGAACAGGGGGTGGTGGGTACGGTGGGGGTGGGACCGTGGGTCGACCTGGAAATAAAACATCAAACGGTTAGTCCACTCAGTGGGTTTTGTCTAAGGTAGATCTCTTCAGTCGATCTGAATGCAACCACAGTGGAATCGCTGAAAAAAGAATCACGTACCTGCTGATGTCGGGGACCAGTCCTCTCCATCACTGTCTTCATCTTGTGTCATGTAATCTATAAATAAATAAATTAAATAAATAAATAATAATAAATAAATTCAATTCCATTCAATTGAATTTGAATATACCTCTTCTGTAATGTTTTTTTTTTATTTCAAAATTAAAATGATTTTAAGTTGTTGAATCTAAAATTTTAAACATTTGTTTTTAATATGTAATGCAATAAATAAAAAGGTTTAATGCTCCTTTAAAAAATTATTTGTTTGCCAAATCATTCACGTGGAATGACAAACATATGAAAAAGAAGATTAGAAACCACATCATATATGAGAATGCAATGCTAGTTTTAAACGAAATGAAATAAAATACAATTTTAAAATGTAATTTATTTTTATGCAATTTTATTTAATTACCGACTACAAATATTGGGTAAAAATTTGATTTGTTAATACATTATTAAATACATTGTTTAATATGTTTTAATTGAATGTATATCATATACAATTTTATATAATGAAAAAAAAATACATTTATACAGATTTATAGAAATACTTTTTAAACATTTGTTGATCTTTGTTAATGTAATTTAATGAATAAAATATAGGTCTTCGTTGTTTGTTCATGCATGGTTAGTTCACAGTGCATTACCTAATGGTAATAGACATCCTTTTTCTTTGTAAAAATGTCTAATGACGTAAATATTGAAAAAAAGGTCTGAGCCTGACAGAACCCTTTAAGGTAATTGTTCATAGTACATTTGTGTTAATTTAGTTAATTCACGTGAAAGAATGAGACCTTATTGTAAAGTGCATGTTACACTCTAAACAATGCTGGGATGTTTTAACCCAAAATTGGGTAAAATAAGGACAAACCCAAATGTTGGGTTAAAAATGTAATATAAAATTTGAACCTAACTTCAACTTTAACTTTCAACTGTACATTTTTTAATTACATTTTTAAACCAACATTTGGGTTGGTCAATATTTGACCCAAATTTGGGTTGAAATAACCCAGCATTTTTTAGACAGTACCAAATTTTAATATTTCTAAATAAACACATTTTTGTAGACCTAAAATTTGCTTCACTCTCGGAAAAAAGGTACAAAAGCTGTCACTGGGGCTGTACCTTTTCAAAATGTACACTTTTGTACCTTAATGGTACATATTAGCACCTAAAATGTACATATTAGCACCTAACATGGACATATTGACACCTAAAATGTACATATTAGCACCTAAAATGTACATATTAGCACCTAAGATGTACGTATTAGCACCTAAAATGGACATATTGACACCTAAAATGTATATATTAGCACCTAAAATGTACATATTAACACCTAAAATGTACATATTAGCACCTAAAATGGACATATTAACACCTAAATTGTACATATTAACACCTAAAATGTCCATATTAGCACCTAAAATGGACATATTAACACCTAAAATGTACACATTAGCAACTAAAATGTACATATTAATACCTAAATGTATATATTAGCAACTAAAATGTACATATTAGGACCTAAAATGGTCAAAAGTTTACCTTTTGAAAAGGTACAGCCCCAGTGACCGCTTTCGTACTTTTTTTCTGAGAGTGTATATGGTTAAGTGAAATGAAACTATGAAATGCCACTACTCAATATTTGTAATATTAAGAGAAAAAAGTCATGATTAATAATTTTATTTAAACATTGGTTATGATTCAATTTAAGGTGTCAGTGTTACAGTATAATTATACTTTTAAGTATTTTTCATTTTCATTTCATTTATTTCGGTTTGGTCATTTACAGATCATTCAATCAATCAATCAAATCATTCGAAACATGAGTACTAAGTAATAATAAGTAACTACATGTTTACTATAGGGTAAGGCTAGGATTAGGGTGCGATTTAGGGGTAGTTGCATGTAATTAATCACAATAAACAGTAATTACTATAGTAACAACATGTAAAGTTTAACAATATAAAGTGTCATCACAAGATAAATACAACCATGTAGGAAGAGGAAGACTCATCATGGCTATATTCCAGGATGACAATGCCAAGATTCATCAGACTCAGATTATGAAACAATGGTTGGGCGGGAGTATGACTGATGGAGATTAAAGGGGTGGTAAAGTATGATTTCACTTTTCTAACTTTAGTTAGAGTGTAATGTTGCTTTTTGAGCATAAACAACATTATCAAAGTTACAACGCTCAAAGTTCAAAGCAAAGGAAGATATTTGGTAGGGACTACACGACATTCCTCCCGGGTTAGTGACATCACCAACCCTAAAATGTACTTAAACCCCGCCCCTGGGAACATAAGAGTGGTTATAAGAGTACATTTGTGAGTCAGCTCAAACTTTAGAATCCATCTTTTCACATGCAATAGAAAGTCACTCTGTGTGCATCTCACAACAGTTCCTATATGAGTGATTTATAGATTACATGACAGAATATACCTAACTGAAGATAGTTAACTCCACATCGGCAACATAAATTCATCAACTAACTAACTATTCAGAGACGTCCTGTTGGATTCTACCTGTTGTCACTTCTTCTTGAGTCTCTCCATCTTTGATTGACTCAATTTTAACATTAAAGGGAGACGAGTTTCTGTCATTTTAGTGTGTCTGTGTGAGGAAGTTCTTGAAACCCCGCCCTCTGCAGCAGCTCATTTGCATTTAAAGGGACAGACACGAAACGGTGCGTTTTTGCAAACCCTCAAAAAGTGACAACTTCAACACGCTATATAAAAACAGCAGTTGGGTATTTTGTGCTAAAACTTCACACACACACACATGAATGAATTCATGTGTAAATACGACTCTTAATGCTTTCTCCAAACCATTCTCACACAACTTGAGCCTGATGAATCTTGACATTGTCATCCCGGAATATAGAAATGATGTGTCTTCCTATGGTTGTTTAGGAAATGAAAAGCTACACACTCCATCTATTATGTTTAGAAGAACTGTTGCCAAACATAACATGCTAGAAACATAACAGTCACTGCAATAATGATCCAGTCATAGACTCTTAAGCATTTGCCCATTTAAATCCAAATTTTTTTCTTAAATAGGTCAGTATAAAAGCATTGCGATTTTGAATCTTTGCGTGTCACTCATACCTGCTTCAAAGTCATATTCAACAGGACTGATCTCCAGCGGTTCCTCTAACTGCCCATATATGCTCTCAGAATCCGAGTCATCGCTATTAAAACACACAAGAGATTCGTGAGAAAAGTGACAGAACACGTAGATGAAGAATTACACATGCAGTGATTGAAAGAAAGAGGAAGAGGTTCTTGTGAAATCCCCCCTCCAAGAAAACGAAAGGTACAAATGAGGGGGTAAAAATCATGTTGTGTAAGCATAATGTGTGAAATGTGACCGAGCTAATCAACGGTGTTCGGTTAATGTGAGCTGATGCCAGTTTTTACCTTGGAAGCGGCATGTCTCTTTTATCATTATAAAAGTTGATTTCTTTTCTCAAGTTCTTCATCCATGTCTGTCAGAATGGAAAAATACACATTTAAGTTTCATTTGAACTGATCAAAGAAACCAACACACATCCATGGTTGCGCAGTGCAGTCTGATGTGATCTCACCCTTCTCTCATCCTCACTCGCGGCTGAGAAATACCACGTCCGGTGTCTCTTACTGAAGTGGACGATCTTGAAGGGGAAAACATTGCTAGATGTCGTCTCCTCTGCTGCCCGCAGAACCCTGTCAAGCACAGACAGCAGAAAGTGTTTGGGAGATAAACTGATGCTGATTGATACGAAGAAATCCTTTTTGTTTTTAACTTAAATGTACAGTACTGTTCAAAAGTGTGACCTTTGTTGGTCTCACTTTATATTAAGTGGCTTTAAGTACTATGTACTGACATTTAAAAATAAGTACTTATTGTGCTCATGTTGTATTGTAAATCACTTTTGCTGCTATTGAGGTGTGATACGGGTGAGGTTAGGGACAGGTGTGGTGGTATGGGTAGGTTTAAGGGTGGGTTTAAGCGTAAGGGATGGGTAATTACAGATGTAATTACACATATTAATTACAGATGTAATTACATGCTGGTATTTTTAAAATATGAGTACAATGTAAAAACATGTATGTACACAATAAGTCCATTGTCTCAAATTATACATTTCAATGTACAGTAAGTATATGGTACTTAAAGCCATTAATGTAAAGTGGGACCAATAATTCAATAGTTTTTTTGACTTTATGTCAATCAAAGAATCCTGATATGATACATGTCACACTTTCCACAGACACATCAAGCAGAAGCACAACTGATTTAAACATTGTTAAATAATAATAATTTTTTTCTTGAGCATCAAATCATGTGACACTGAAGACTGCAGTAATGATGCTGAAACTACCATTTTCATCAGAGGAATAAATTACATTTTAACATAATATTCACATAGGAACCAGTTATTTTAAATTGTGACAATATTTCTGTTTTTACTGTATTTTGATCAAATGAATGATGCAGTCCTGATGAGCAGAAGTGACTTCTTTCAAAAACAAAATAAAAACTAAAACTTTTGTTTTACGTTTCCATGTACGCAAACTGTCATAAAAAAACTATAACTACACAAAACTTATTTTAACCTTTTGATTGTTGATTATTAGTGGTGCTTTAAATCACGATTATATCGTTTTACTGTATCCTCAGTGTCAGATACATGGCTAAAGGGTCCATAATTGCAATGAACATGCAGTTAAGTGTGAAAACATTACATTCAGTTCACATTTAAGAATAGTATTTTTAAAGTAGTCCATATTGTTATAGTTTTACAATCCTGTTCCGCATGTACATACTATGAACTCATTATCAATTAAACTCCTCATTTAAAGGGATACTCCACTTTTTTTTGGAAATAGGCTCATTTTACCACTCCCCCAGAGTTAAACAGTTGGCTTTTACCGTTTTCGAATGTATTCAGCCGATTTTCTGATATTTAGAAGAATATCAGTAACCAGACAGTTCCTGGTCTCATTGACTTCCATAGTATATATGGAAGTCAATGAGACCAGAAACTGTCTGGTTACTGATATTCTTCTAAATATCAGAAAATCGGCTGAATGGATTCAAAAACGATAAAACTCAACTGTTTAACTGTGGGGGAATTGTAAAATGAGCCTATTTCCAAATAAAGTGGAGTATCCCTTTAACTCAGTACACTGTAAATTCATTGAAAATGCACATTCTGTAAAATAAAGTGTCCTTCTAGGACGGTCTTGCTCATCCGCGAACACTCCCTGTGCTCTGCTATTAATTCAGAGAGCTATTTTTACCCAAGCACAGCCACGCAATAATTACATGTTCACCATATGGCACAGTCAAGTTCCTTATAGGAGGAACTTCTGCAGAAATCGACACCCCTTCCGTAACATTAACATCACGGAACATATGGTATTAAACAGAACATGTGCGTTAACATACACGTGAGCGCTGCGTTGACTTGCACAGGAAACACATACTTAGGCCAATTCGATGCAGAATCGAAACTGTTGCACCTAAAAGAGTCTGCGTGAAGAATGCACAGCTGTGGACAGGATGTGGCCTGCGATCTTGTCGAGATGGCCACTGGTTAACTTAACTTACAGATTGCGATACTTAGCACAGAGAGGTGGGCTTCTGAAACTTTCTCACTTTCTCTGAAACTTCATATGAGCAAATGCAGTGCTATAAGGGAAACCGATGTGAACGGGTAGAAATAACCAATGGAAACAAGCAGAATCACCAACCTGTTGTAGCCATTGAGGGAGAAAGCTCCTTGCGGTGTGGCAGAAGTACTGCTCTTGAAATAGTAGACGCAGCCTTTGTGGATTATAATGAAGCGGAGCGGCCCTGTGGAATTGGCAGACAATCAGTATGTTTCTCTTCAGCACATAAATGAAAAGCAAGAGAGTTTATAGACTGTCCGGCCAAAAAAAGATAAGAAGAAAAAGGCGCTGTTTGGATTTAAATTGGCAAATGCTTAAGAGTCTATGACTGGATCATTATTGCAGTGATTGTTATGTTTCTGGCATGTTATATGTTTGGCAATAGTTCTTCTAACCATAATAAATGGAGAGTGTATTTCATTTCATAAACAACCATGTAGAAAGACACATCCTGGCCATATTCCAGGATGACAATGTCAAAATTCATCAGGCTCAACTTGTGTAAGAATGGTTTGGCTGGAGCATGAAGAATCATTAATGTTGTGATGTTATTTCCATCAAGAGGTGCATCAATGTTCGGTTGAGATCTTGTATTGACAATGCAAGAGTCCAGCACTCTATAAAGTCTCCTCCAGCACATCCCAAAGACTTTCCATGAATTTAAGGTGTGAATGAATTTATGTGTAAATATGATTATTCGTGCTTCCTTCCAACCATTCTTACACAACTTGAGCCTGATGAATCTTGACATTGTCATCCTGGAATATAGAAATGATGGTCTTCCTAGATGGTCTTCCTGAGAAAGATAGCGCGTTCTTTGAACATTAAATCATGTGAATCTACTCTAGTAGCCCCTCAAAAAAGTTCACCCTCTAACAAAAAGCATTGTCAACCTACTTTATTCCTGCATGGATCAAACCACCATTAAATTCCTGAGGTAAACATTGTATTACCCATAACATTAGCCTAAATATTGAACATGTATCTATAAAGCTGTGTAGAACGGTCCCATGAGTAAGTCCTACTTTTCTGCATGGTATTTCCTAAAACTTTACCCCTGAATGAAAATGTTGTCATTATTTATTAACCATAATGTCTTTCCATTTCTTGCACAGAACAGGAAAGAAGAGCTTCTGGAGAATGTGAATGCTGAGTGAATGGGGTCCAAACAAACATTTACTTTCATTTGGAAAATATACATTTCCAAAAAAAAAAAAAAAAAAAAAAAACTCTTTTGGATTCGACAGACGAAAGAACGTCATACAGGTTTGGAACAACATGAGGGCGAGTTTCCTTTCCTCGAACAGATGTTAATGTATGTTCGATGTTTAGTCTATTGGCTGGTGGATTCCAGCGAGCTGCAAAACTCACATTTCATCAGGCTGAACTGGCTCCCTCCTTTCTTGTGCAGATACCCAGACCAGGTGACTCCTCCCGGCATGGTGAGCAGATTCTGAGCTCCGATAGCCCTCATGGGAACGGGCCAGGAGACCGCTGTAGCAGCCATGTTTCTGTAAGCAAGAAAAGGCCATGTTGTTAAGACTCGTTCTCGACAATAACTTATTTCACGATCAGCCACTGCTGGGGGGTGAAAACATCTGCACAACCACCAAGAACACTCTCGTAACCACCTAACAACATCCACCCAGACACCTGCGGCCCCAGGCCTAGGGCCAAATCACAACCGTGCAGCAATTCAACACGATATTATCTGTATAAAACACTATTCAGCGCAAATATAACTTTCAAAATCAAATCTCTCTTCATGCGGCACAAATATTAAAACCTTTAAATTTGAAGGTTTATAACCTACATTACTGAACTCCACTTTTCAAGTTAGTAGGCCTATTCTGAAGATCTCTCTGTACTGTTGGGTATTTGTACATAAAGGTTATTTCTCATTCGAAAAAATTGATGAGGCAAAAAATCTGTGTTCTTGCCCTACTTCAATGCAGTAAACCTACAAATAACTAAAAGAAGGCCTGACTACAATGGCCTCAGATATGCTTACTTCCTCAGATTACATATTTCCAGATAAACATCTGGTAGATCTTATTATCAGTGATCTTGGTGTTGTTCGTCATATTAATTTTGACATGGTGTTGATAGGCAGCCGTGGGTTAACCTCAAACCATTAGATTCACCAGTGTACGTCTGAAGCCCATGTAATACACCCAAACAATGTTCCTCCGCAAGTAATGTTATATTTCTAACACAGATAGCAATACAGAGACCAGAATTCTGTACTGTACCTTTAATAGGGAGGGATGATGGGTTTTTAACAGGCAAAAATCCGGAAGCGAGTTCAGATTTTAGCTCTTTCCGGTTCCATTGTCCTGAAGTCAATGGGATTTTTGAATGGGCTTTTGGTTAAATGCCTGAAATGAGGTCTGGGGTGAACACAGAGATATTTTCACGTTTTATTCTACAAAATGCGGTTGCTAACAACTCATTACTCAGTACTCATGTCATTGTGTTTATAACCGTGTTTTTGCAAACTCTTCAAACTCAAACCTTAAGGGAAAATGTTTGGTTACACTTTATTTCAAGGTGACATAGTAACATTGTTAGTCAAATAAGGACTGAGTAATATTCATTAATTGCATGTACTTATATGGGGTTTGGTTTAGGGTTTAGTTAGTTGTAATTATGCATAATTTACAGTTATTACTATGCAACCTTAAAATAAAGTGTTACCAAATGTTTTTAAATAAAGACTGAAAGAGCTGTCAGAAGCTTAATGATGGCGAACTTGAAGTCAATGATGAACAAAATATGTAAGCATTATAAACCTATTTTGGTCATAGAGCTTATTTTCTTCAATAAAACAATAGCCAATGGAAGATTTACTATTGTTTTTTTGTTGTTGTTTTTTTGCGAGGGAACCAGGGGGATCCGAAATTACGTGTTTGGCCTATAAAAATACATGATCAATGCCACATTCTATACAATTAAGTGCTAATTTTGAAAATAACAGATCAGATGTTTTTCTTATGTCTGTATTGATAAAAATAGATAATGTTATTTGAAACAAAGTGCTAAACCTAAATATATTTGAGCCTAATTTTAAATGATATTTTGAGCCTAATTTTGAAAGTGTTATTTCCTGAAAAAATCATGTAATTTTATCAAATCTCTGCCAAGCCCTAAAATATTTAATTGGGTAAAAATTGTGAGTGAAAGCATTTTTAATAATCTTTATTCTTACATTTAGGAAATCATGAACAACTGGAAAAGTTATGGGGCCTTTCAAATATTGTGGGGGGCCTTGGAGCCAAAAAGTTTTTTTTTTTTTTTGCAAAACTAAACAATAAACAAAAACCTTCGAATCTGAACAACTAATACTGAAGTACCAGACATAAAAAAATTACAGACATAACAAATCAAAAGGACAAGCTTTATAAACACATTGAGCAAACCCAGTCAAAACATGAAGACGAGACAGTTGATAATAATAAACAATGAAAAAACACAACAGCCGTCCAAAGAGATCTATCACAGAAGCCCTAACAAAATTCCTGCTATAGATCCACAATGTCCAAATACCATTAGTGATATCAAGAGAATTCTAATGGAATATGTCTACACATAATCACAAACTCCACATAATTGTTCTTCAAGAACCCAACTCCAAACAAACTTCTTCAAACACCCACACTGTCCCATGATCCCCAATCTGTTCCCTGACTCCACAATCGACGCATACCTTCTGCTGACGCATCTTCTGATGCTCTGCACCGCTGGACTCTCGCTGAACATATCGCCAGAAGAGACAGAGAGCTTGAAGACGTACTCGTCTCCACCACAAAACTCCCAAACCTCCAGCAAAAACTTTGAATCTAGACGGGACACTGAAAGGACAGGAAACTCTACGTTTCCTTTGGAAAGTTTGAGCCCCCCCCTTGGCTGTCGAGCGCACAGAGGAATTTGCCTATCCGGTGCAGGACGTCTGAGTGCCAGTCAGCAGATATAGATGGGAATCGAGGAAAGTCCATCTAACACTCGGTGGAGTGGCGAGATTAGAATCCCATGGGACAATTTTGACCTAAATGAGAAGTCTAATGGTAGCGTAGTGGATCTCATCATGACATTATAATATCCAACCAAAGAATTATAGTTCAGGAGCGAGCTTGTGGCAAGAGGATCCTATTTTTAGGAGTTAAGTAGAAGTTTAGAGTGCCACTGTCAGCAAAGTGCTCTTGACCTTCTTACAAACTTCCCTTCAAGGAAATTGAAAGAACTAAACGTCACTGTGTTTAAGAAGATTGTGCAAAAACCAGCCCGATCTCATGAAAGTTCGTGTGTCTATGGCACGAATGTCATTTCTCGTGGCATTTATACGGCAAAAACAGTTTTTGCGTGTATTTGGCACACGATTTTCGCGTACATATGATACGCACTTTTTTGCGTATAATACGCACGAACTCCCCACCCCCCTCCCCCCTAAACCTAACCCAGGGTTTTTTAGTGCGTACCATATACACGAAAAAACACTTTTGGCGTATAAATGCCACGAGAAATTACACTCGTGGTATAGATGCGCATCTTCATGAGACTGTGTTGCAAAAACATACAAATTATCCACCAAATCAGCGAAACGTAAAATGTTTACAAATTGCAATGAGAGTGTGTGTGGTTTTTTTTTTGTGGTGTTTCATAAGCCAGCCTCTCTATTACTGTTTGAACATCCTCTTGAGCCAACGCATTACTGATCCTGCAGTGTTTGTGCTACACCAAAAAAATTAAAAAAAATAATATTTTACACTTTATAGCAATCTTTGTATTTATGTTTGGTTTTATATGGTTTCGAAAAAATTATTTATTATCATTTTTCAACAAAACTTTAAATGTAATATATTATTATTACATTTAAGCAATGTAGAAGATGCTTTTATCCAAAAAAAGAAAAAAAAAAGAAAAAAAGAAAAAAGCAATTCTTCAAAAGTCAGTCACAAGTCAAGTTAGACAACAATAATACAGGGCTCAGATTATCACTAATAAACACAAGATGTTTACGCATATCAAGGGTTTGTGCGGAGTGTGGCACGCTTGCTGCATAGCACGGAGGCGCGGGCGCGATCACTTGCATTTTCCTATCAACAGTCGAAGCAAATGAAAATACTACATCATTTCTGGTCATACAAAAAAAAAAAAATACATAATTTGCAACTACTTTTATTTAAACTCACAATAACAAGAAAACGTTGTGCTTTTGTAAAATAAAATAAAACTATCAGGCGCACTTTGATGATCTCCGTGAACTGGAGCGCATCTCAAAAATGAACTGAGACAAAATATAGCCTACCTATATAAAGCTCGAAATGTCCGCTTTTAAACAAACAAAAAATGCAAAAAGCAAATATATGAAAGGTGCATTTCTCTCTAAAGGCGCATCCGCTTTACAGCGGAGAGGTAGATTTGTTTTCAGCCGACAGCGACACTGATTTATAAACAAGTTTATTAATAAACAATTAAAATGGGTCAATGTAAAGACACATTTATTATCATTAACAAATAAAACATCTATAAATCAGCTATGGTTCCAGAGGCTCTTCTCATTCAGCACTGCGGGGAAAAAATATATAATTTCCAGGTTCTAAATTCTAATTTGGCCTTAAAAATGGTTTCCATATTAGTTATATATTTTAAATGTTTAATAAAGGGACAAAAAGTCATAAACAAAAATATGAAAATACGTTAAAAAAAAATTGCGCACCATTGTGTAGAGTACAGTTCAAATTCAAATTTTGGTATTCAAAATTGGATTTAAAAAATAAAACAACCATTAATTTTTCGTTTTTCAATTACGGGTTAAAAAGGGAAAAACGAATGGACGCAAACATACACTTTTTCTACAAATGCATTATTTGAAATATTTTAATAATAAGGTCCTTGCACTTTTGCATCCATTCAATTTTCTTTTTTAACCCGTAATCGTCTGGCCTGGTGAGACTCCGAATGAAGGTGGAATGGATTTGAGCAGCAGCGTGGAAATCAATGCTGTAGCTAAAACGCCCATGCATTCAAATGAACATTGTATGTGTTGTTAGAGGCTTAAAAAAGGTGTGACAACAGTGAGTAGGAGTAGGCTATATAGTGCTACAGTCAGACATAACGCCCCCATTTGTGCCTGAGCGCCCCCCTCTCTGCTGTCTCGTTCACACCGCCCAACACTGTCCAAACGCCCCCGTTGAGAAACGCTACTCTAAGCTATGAAATATCAATCTTAAATGTCCACTAAAAAAAAAATGTCAGGCTCTAGGAACTGCAAAAAAATAGCAGGGTGGACAAGATTTCAGCCTTATTTACACAATTCCCTGATCCTGCTGTGACCTCATGCACTGCTCAGCAGTGATAGGAGGTCATACATAGTTTAAAAGTGCATTTGGCATTTGATGTGAATTTCAGAGGGTAAGAATGTAGCACAGATCTTGATTATCCATCGGGAATTGATTGGATCATGAAAAGCAGGCTTTTATGCCAGAATGGAGCCACATGATTGAAGAGAAGAGGCCGCAATGATTTGAATGGGGAAGATAAAAAAAAAAAAAACCCTCTCTAAAATAACTAAATCAGTCAGAAAAAAAGACTATCTATGTGGGAATTGAAGAAGTAAAAATGTAATAAAAGGAATTAAAATTGTGTCCCATTTGTCTATTTTCCACGCCCACGTTGTTACGATGATGTCAGAGGAAAAGTTAAGTTGTTTCATTTTATTACATTTTGATGAAAGATTATAAATAAAAGTTTTTTTTTCCGCTTTGGGATAGCATTATTTACAGCATTATCTGTGAAGTGAGAAGTATCAATTTCCTCTGAAAGCAATATAATATGCATGCCTCAGTGGTGTGTCAGAGTTTCCACATGATATTGTTTTCAGCTTGTGACATTTAAACAATGTTTCCATTCACAGGAGTCAGTGACCAGAACTTAACCTGCTCTTAAAGTGTGGGTGAATATGTAAGATACAATCCACGACTGAACCCTTTTAATGCACGACTATGCGGCAAAAAACCACCCGACGCGACCAAAACAAGCTAAACTGACTGCTGAAAGCCCCTTTACTGACTGGATAACATGTCTTATCTAGCAACCATACAATTTTGACTAATATAAGTGACAAATGAAAGTCAATTTGATTTCATACTAAATCCAAGATGTCACCCATCCACTTCATTAGAGTTACTGAAGCCAACAGCTAGCAAACATGCTCCAAACAACAGCTAGCAACAGCCAAACAGCTAACAAACATGTTCACTTTTGACACTGAAAGTGATGAAAGTTTGTCACTCAAGCAAAGTTGTGATAACCATCATTATCAGGTTGTCTAATCTGGTTTAGACTTTATTCAGAGTGAAAGCCCTGTGTGAAAACTAGAACAAGAGTTTAAAAGTTATTAGCACAGCTAAAAGCACATTAAAACACCTGTTAAAACTAGATCACATATTGGTTAACCATGAAAGTCAGATGAGCGCTTCTGAGGATGAGAATCAGGATTTGCCAGATTAGTGGAATGAAATGTCAGAAGTAGTACAATTAGTACACCAGATGTCTGTATATTCTGTGTTTATGAGATAATTGGTACTCGTCCGCAAACTCTTGCTGGTGTTTTCTGCACAGCTGTTCACGGACAGCTTGATCATTTTTTCCACGCTGGTCTATCATTTTACCCACCCTAGATGACACATCAAACTAAACAAACTCTCATTGGTCACTGAACATGCCAATCAGACAGTCTCTTCTCACATTAGCGAAATTTTGTGGGGAAAATGGAAAAACAGAGAAACACAGAAATCACTTTGTTGGTCAGTGCCACAAATTTCTATGAACAGCTTAATCTGTTGTGAAATCTGCATCGCAAAATCTTTTGTCCTCACATAAAAATCCCGATAGCATATATTGCAACGCGTTCTCATCCTTTAACGTCATATAGAACGCTATATGCAAAAACGGCGCTATACTACGCACATGGCACCCGTTATCGTTAATATAACACGCGCTGTGAGGGCTAAGTTTAGGTGTGGGGTAGGGTCTGCGTGTCATATTCACGCTAAAGTCTTGGGTTCGCGTGTTATATTAACGATAAAGGGTGCCATGTGCGTAGTATAGCGCCGTTTTTTGCATATAGCGTTCTATATGACGTTAAAGGATGAGAACGGGCTGTATATTTCGAATAAAATGGCGGGATTTCACCAAACAGCGATAAATGTGACTGCACCTAAACAGGCGTTTCTTGGACAAAATGGAATTTCTGTTGCTACAGATTATACATGAAGAATACACTTACACTCGCTTTAAGTAAACTAATATTAAAGCATTCATTTTGAATTGATTTATCACAAGCTACTCATGGTTTTCTCACATAGAGGACCATTTCCTTATTATGATTATTTATGTTACAAACTAAGGATGAGAAAAGAATCTGTGGCATCAGTTTCAGTTATTATTTTTGCTCTGCACGTACATCCTTCATTTCCTGCACTTCACCTAAAATACAGCTGGTGTCCTGTTTTCAATAAAAGAGAACATGATGCACACACGTAACACGCCTCCATCAACGGCACATTAAGTTTTGGCAACATTTTAGAATAATGATCCGTCATTAATAAGTAACTATGCGGTACTACATTAACACTTCAGCTTCTACTATTAACTATTATTTTGGAAACAAGCTTAATTAATCAGTACAGTACTTACATGTACTTACAGTGTACTTACCTAGAAAGTACTGGCTAATATAAGGTAAGTACATGGGTTAGGGGTAGGTTCAGGGTTAGTACCTAGTTATTAAGCAGTAATTATAATACATAGTAAGTACATGGGTAACACGACTGTAAAAGGAAGCGTTACCCAGAATTTGTGACTAAGATAGTTCCATGTTATTCCAAAAACATCATTTTTACTTTAAAATAGTGGTCCAGATCACTATAGTAGTTCCTGCATAGGGACTAGGCAACACTTGAGTAAATAGTGATGCACTTTATGACTATATTCAGAGTAAAAATTATAACGTCTCAGACTCACATAATATTCTTTAGAATTTGTCAGTTAGTTAAGCTATTAATCATGCCAATCTAATTCAGTAACTACTCTTTCTAAATTTCCTATTATTTACTGATTGTTTCAGCTCGTTTTTATATTAGTTAATAGTACAGTAGCTGAAGTGTTAATGTGGAACTGCATAGTTTCTCATTAATGACGGACCATTGTTCTAGAGTGTTACGTTTTTTTCAAACATCTGCCCACAGATGTTAGTCAGAACAACATTTCATAGTCTGCTGGATGTGCCCCCACATTATAACGTGTAGAAATGCAAAGTGTATCCTGTCTAAAAAAGGTCATAAGAACACCATTAACATGGGGTAGGAGTTTAGTGGTAAAGGTGTATATGTAACATCCATATTGTGGCCTTGAGTACGGCAGGGGTTTTCCCTGCAATCATTATGAATGAAAAACACATATAGTACATTTGAAATTTGTTTAACTTTACATTAAATCTGCAACCTGAATTTTACCAGAGCCACATGACTGGAGTTAAAATACAGATTATATGTGAACAATTATATAGGTAGAACTGTACTCTCTAGCACCACAAACCACGCACCTTCTCAATTATCTTAAAAACGACAATAATTCAATGACTCCCATTTACTTTAACACACATGGTCGACCATAGCACAAGCTCACTATTGTAGTAACCCTCAAACTTGTGGGAATTACTTTCACTTTTCAAACAATTGATAACAAAACACTCTTTCGTACATCAATGTTGTTGTTTCGTACATCAATGTTGTTCTGTCCAAATGGACAGAAGTGAAGAAACCCGCATACTTACTTGTTACAGAAGTCCTGGATGCACATCTTCGCATTTGACTGTTGTAAATGGCTGAAGGTATGTTTTTTTTTCATCGAAAGTGCCATTCGTACAGGCTTGTTTTTGTCACCATGTTTTACAGGTTGATGTTCAGCGTATGGTCGGAAGTTGAATGAGTTAGTTGAGAGTTCAGGACCGATAGAGCAGAGGCGAGCAGTGATCGCAGACTCATGCACAGTGCAAGTCATTTCCTCTCAGGGCCCACATTGGTGTGTGCTTTTTCTGTGTCACAAAGTCACTTCCTTTTGGTTGCTGTATGGACAAACTGATTGGCCAAAGTTCTTAGGACTTGAATTCACCGGCAGGGACTTTCCACCTCTTTTAACATGAAATTACGTCGTCAAGACGGCGGCTCTGACAAACTTGCAACAGCTTTTGTTGATTTCTAGAAATGTCTCAAAGCTCAATTCTAGGACACTAGGTTGATTTATATCTAAATCACCTAGACAACAACTAAAGCCTGAAAACAGATCATTTTGTGTGAAACTTAATAGTTTCATCAAGGTTGAGTGTAGGTACTATCACTATTGAACCATTCCCTAATCCTAATTACTAAACTATAACACTCTATTCTGATGACCCCTTTTGAACATTCAGTTGACTATTAGTAACTTTCCAACGACATGGCGTCGACTAACTCTCATTTGAGTATTAGTGGACTGTCTGCTTAATATCTGATAACTATTTGTGAAGCTCCTCTACTATGGGGTTAGAATTGTTGCATTATTCCAAATAAATAAATTAATATTCACAAATAAATGTTAAGAGATTCACAAAATGTTTATCAAATTCATAAATAAATAGATTAAGATCCACAAATAAATGTAAGGAGTTTCACAAAAAAAAAAAACACAGTTTTGTTGTAAAACACAGCTCTGCCTGGCATTTATTTGTGAACTGCTTCTTGTGCATTTGCAAATCCCCTCACGCATCTGTGGATTTTAAAACACTTAGTGTTGACGTCTAGACAAATCTCCAAATAAGTGGACTCCACCCCCGTTTCCTCAAGCCAATCAGATAACGGCCACATGAAAGGAGCAGTAATAATCTTTGGGCGCTTAATTCAAATTGAGCTGAACTGTTTGTGTGGTTAAAGGGATACTCCACTTTTTTTTTTATAGAAATAGGCTCATTTTACCACTCCCCCAGAGTTAAACAGTTGAGTTTTACCGTTTTCAAATCCATTCAGCCGATTTTCTGATATTTAGAAGAATATCAGTAACCAGACAGTTTCTTGTCTCATTGACTTCCATAGTAGGAAAAAATATACTATGGAAGTCAATGAGAACTGAAACTGTCTGGTTCCTGATATTCTTCTAAATATCAAAAAAACGGCTGAATACATTCGAAAACGATAAAACCCAACTGTTTAACTCCGGGGGAGTGGTAAAATGAGCCTATTTCCAAAAAAAAGTCGAGTATCCCTTTAAAACAATTTGTGTGGCTAAAAAACTCTGGAGTTTAAGGCCTCTTTATATTTCCATCAGGATAAACTCAAGGAATTATGATCATCACAGATCCCGATCATCATGATCAGTAACACCCTCTCTACGCCGGCAAGAGGTGGTGCGACATAATCATACTTATATTGACTAGTGCTGGCTACTGGAACATTCATATTTCGTGATACTGTCTACACTGGATACAGTATCGCATATGTATCGCAGAATATCGGAGCGTGACACGATGATTCATTGATAGTAATTGGATGCCCGTTCTTCTTCTGAAGTAGCGGCTACTACGCACAATTAGAATTATGAGGATATGATTAGCACATTTGCTTTGCCCAGTGTAGACAGCCTCGCTCGCATGGGGTAGACGCGATGTAATAAATTACAGAACATATGATTTTGCCTTTTAAAGCACAATCACAGTGATAAATAGCTATAGGACATACATAAATGTCATGTAGGGCTACCAAATATGAGCCCAAATGGCCACCCGCAATGTAACAGTACAAGCATCAAGATCAGCGTAAAGGTACGAAAGCTGTCACTGGGGTGGTACCTTTTCAAAAGGTACACTTTTGTACCTAAAGGGTGCATATTGGTACCTTCATGGTACATATTTGTACAATTATGGTACCAATATGCACCCTTTAGGTACAAAAGTGTACCTTTTTGAAAAGGTACCGCCCCAGTGACAGCTTTCGTACCTTTTTTTCTGACAGTGGTAGGGTTGGATGCTGCAAATAAAAATCCCTATTTAGCCTACTTTAGATGCTGTATTAGTTACTATTACCATAAAAAACTATTAAGTCTGATTCATATGAAGTATTATTTGTGTAATGAAGTGTTTTAACCAATCAACAAATGCATATCGCTTGTCTGCCTGGCATATTTCACTTTTAAATGCATGATACAGTATCTTTTAGAATGCAACAACCTGTCACACGTTTAGAATTAACCCACCTATTAATTCTCTACAAACAAAGGGAATCGTAAAACAGGAATTATTTAAAATACTATTTACCCAGACAGCAACATAGTGTCGGCTCAGATCCGGCCCACATTCGGGCTGTGTGAAATGAGATGTGGGCCGGATCTGTTGGTGTCTGGGTATAAAGCTTTATAGATTGTTAGATCCACGGAGCAGATCATATGCAACATTAAAACTCGTTGACTGAAGAAGTGAAAAGCTGTTGGCTGTTGTCTGACAGTAATTTCACATGTTACACAAACTCATATATTTATCACGACGTTGAACCAGGTTATTCATCAGCCAGCTAAATACTGATGATGTTCTTTTCTATCTTGAATAATGTGACGCTTCCATATACAGTACACGTCATTCACGTAACAGAGATGTAACGCCCTGTTTCTCTGGCTTTTTCCAAGGCTCATAAAAATTGTGGCTTGGCTTGATATATTCAAATTTTAAACATATTTTGCTGTAGCAATTGTATGGGCATTATGCATACACTTCCTATTTGAGTCAATGCAGATGAATGTTACCATAAACTTTATTTTCCTCAAATTTTCCTCAGACTGTGAATTTGATACATTTTTGTGAACCTCTTTACATTTATTTGTGAAGATTAATCTATTTATTTGGAAAAATGCCACAATTCTAACCCCATACTCAACAGGCATTATACTGACTATAATTATGTCAACTTACCCTACTAGTCAACTAATACTCTACTAAAACTCTAATGAGAGTAAGTAGACATGTAAGAGCCACATTAGTCAACCGAATGTGTTAAAGAAACTGTCAAAATAAAGTGAAACTAAACATTGATGTGTAAACTTTGAGGTTTCTGCTACATGAATGATCCTTCAATTGTGTCCTTTTATTTGGGCAATAAACATGGGCAATACAATCCTGAGTCAAGTATTGAATCAAATCTTGGGTCAGAAACTCTTTGACCCATTAGCCATCTGGAAATTACCCAGAACAGACGACAAATGCCCAAGCAACCCCTTACATCGTGGCGGCAACTTTCACAGGCATGAACAACACAATGTAAAAGAAAAAAGTGTACATTTACATTTTGAACACCAGCATTTATTCAAATATGGTCAGCTTCCTGAAATACAGGTGAAGAGTTCAGATGCAAAAGCCTCTAAATGCCATTTGAAACTTTCTTCTTTAATGATGATTTTTACCAAACTTGTATATTTAAGTTCAGTAATTTCACTTAAATAACAATTAATATGTAATTGTCATTGCCATTTAAGTGAAATCACTGAACTTAAATATACAAGCTTGATAAAAATTATCATTCTAGAAGAAAATTTCAAATGGCACTTAGAGGCTTTTGCATCTGAACTCTTCAGGTATTTACAAAAGTGTTTTCTTACTTACTATTACATGAACACAGTTGCCTCTTTAATACACACCAAACTACATAAACTCTGTGATCTAAATGTGTAGATGAGAATGTTTTTTTTTTGCATCAGACTTTAAAGAGAATTAAAACTACCTCAGTAAAAGTACCTCAGTTATTTTGAAAAGTGTAACCATAGAGTTACTACTATACTAAATTTAATCTTTCAAATAGAAACATAACATAGTAACACAATTATGACATTTTTAATGCAAATATGACATTGTTTGAGATGTCTTTGTTATGACAACTTGACATAAACCAATACATCATAACCTGTCAGTGTCTTTGTCATGACAACTTGACATTACTGAGACAACACAACCTATCATAAATATGTCATAAGCACGACATAGCAGATGAATTATCAAACTTAAGAAACCACTTAGCTTTATGGGTTAACAACTTTCAGGTGGTTGGTTTTGACATTGGCTGTCACAAGGCCATTTTAACTGTTTTCTTGACCTCAACTACAGTGGTACAAATTGAATTTGTCATTAAAATGTTATAATGGGATTAATTGTAAATGACCCATCAGTGTCAAAAAGCAAAACAAATTTCAAACTCTAGTTAATATCTGCATGTATGACACAACACAATCTAAATGATCTTTAACCCGATCGATCTTTAACCCAAACCACAAACGGCGGATAATGAACCTAACCATACATAAAGTACACATTTCAAAACCACTAAATTATCACAAATGATTTCTACATTGAAATATTCCGTTGCACCTACTTGTCAATTAACTCTCATTAGAGTATAGTGTGTTAGTAGAGTATTAGTAGGCTGGTATAGGGTTTGAGTTAGAATAAGCTGACATGTACAGTACTGTAGTAGCAAAAGTTACTTAGTCAGTCTAATGTCTGTTGAGGAGCATCACAATAAAGAGTAACTGAAGGCTGCATGTCATGGCAGTTACAACACCGGCACTACACTTATGATGATATACCTAATTTTTGGTTTCATTTAGGAAAGGAAAGTTTACCTTCAGCATCCTCTAAATATACAATTGAGCAGAAATCCCCCGATAGAGGATGTGAATTACAACGAGTTCCTTCTCCTTTTCATCTGTTTGGTGGGAAGTACACAAGTGTACTCAGATTCCCATGATCAACCTCAATATTTTAAAGCAAAATCAAAATCTAGAAAGCATCAATTAACAATGACGATGAATTTCATTTAAAAGAACAAAACGACTTACCCATTGAGATGATCTAATGGAGGCTTGGCTTGTACGCTTAAAGTGAGTAGTTAGTAGTGAGCACAAGTCCACTTCCTCTCTGCTACACTTAAACATGCTGTGTATGACCCTCCCATTTACAACTCGCCTTTGTTCTGTTGCTCATCGAGAGCTGGTTCAGCCGAACTGCCAAGAACAGCTCTAGTCATTTTTGCACGGTGTATGTAAAATTCACTTCATGGTCAAAATTCTAACAATTATCCACTTTAGACATTTTACTAACTTTATGCACGGTACCTTAGCAACTACATGTCAACTAACTGTCATTAAAGTAATATATCTGATAACTCTTTATTGTGATGCTTCTCAACAGACATTATACTGACTATAAGTAACTTTGCAACTACAAGTCAACTTATTCTACTAACCAGTCTAATGAGAGTTAGTCTACATGTACTTGCAAAGTTACTCATAGAAGGAAGAAAGCCTAAAGTGGGTCATTGAAATAAAGTGCAACCAAATTCTTGTGTTCCGTGTCTAGATATGAGAAGTATTGTCACATGTATATTTTACAGTCGAAAATATGTTTGTGTCATATCACAATCTCCTCCTAGAAAAACATTATTGGCATTTCCTGAAAAAAAAAAAAAAAAAACGCCAGTGGTTGCAAGATAGCTGAGGAATGGTGTTAAAGTTTTCACTAAATTTAGGTTTTAGTTCTCCATTAAAAAAAACAAGTTGCGTCATGACATGCAGTGCTGTCGGCTTGTTTTCTGCTGGCTGTGTGTTACGAGAATCAGTTTCTAATGCACCAACACAAGCAAGTAAGTGAACCGAACACTTTTTACAGTGAATTTATTTGTTTTATAAAAGGTGGCTATACTGTTAAATTTGCTGTTGCACTTATGCAAATAAATGCAATAATGATAGTCAATGCTAGATTTTAAAACTTTTTTGTCTTGCTGGCAAAGGCCATTTACACAAACTCCACCACCATTGTCTGGTTAAGCCGGACAAAATTAAAAGAGAAACCGTTCAGATGACTAAAGCAGCAGAGCGAACTGTACGGATAGCGGCTTTAGCTTTTGACATGTTTTAATCTGCCTTTTCCAATCTCATTCTTCTCATTTTTTTCCATCACACATCAACTCTGAGAGGAGTTTATTTTAAATAAAATTAAGGGTTTACCCTTTAAAGTTGAAATAAAGGGTAACACCTTATTTCGATGATCCACTTTAGACATTCTACTAACTACTAAAGTAATTTTGCAACTACATGTTAACCAACGCATTCTCACCCCAAGGCGTCACCTTTTGACCATGCTTCAATATTTTATGCTTTAGGCGCCCTTTAGCGTCAGTTACATGATGCGATCCTACGGCGTCATCTAACTGACGCTAAAGGAAAAGCGTCAGTTAGATGACGTGGGAAGGTTTAGGTCTGGGGTGGGGATAGGGTTACACGCGATCCTAGGGCGTCATCTAACTACTAATGAGAGTTAGTCGACATGTAAGTCCGATATTACTTATAGTCAACAGAATGTGTTAAAAGGACCATGAAAATAAAGTGAAATCACATTAAGAGCCAAATGGTCGACTCTTAATGTGATTTCGACTCTTAATGTTAGTCGACATGTAAGTCCGACATTACTTATAGTCAACAGAATGTGTTAAAAGGACTATGAAAATAAAGTGAAAGCACATTAAGAGCCAAATGAGTATTTAATATAGCCTACTTATAACTGAAACTGGATTTAGGGGTGGACATTAGAGACAAATGTCCCAACAAGACAGCATCCATGACATTAATTAATACATATGTTACTACTGTATTCTCTTTCATTATGTACTGCAATACACTGAGGTGCAAATAGTATTTTTCACTAAGTATAAATAACTATTGGCATCTAACTATAACTTACACATAGAGAAAATAGACTCTGCATTAAAATAAAGTCAGTAATATCTGATTAAAAGCAACAGTTGACTGAAAAACAACACAAGACCACAAAGAGAGGAAGTACTATAGAGGCTGTGTGGTTGTAGGCTTCCAGAAAGTGGCATGTAAATGAGCACAGTGAAGTGAGAACTAACTGCGAGCCTTTTTAATGTCTTATTGTTTGTTTTCCATGTAAGTTACCACTATCGTCCACCCACACGGGGCTATTCGAGAACATTTCCATAAAGAACACACATGAAAAACATCACCAGAAAGACAAATGTAAGAATGCATGTATGTAAACTTTACCACAAAATGTTTTACTGTATATAAATAGTTCTGTCCCTTTTCGGGTCTGTATGTTTTCATAAATCAATCTTGAGTGAAAAACGATGAGCGAAGACCGGTGAGACACATTTTCCACTTGAAAGATGTTTACGATTTCCACAGCCGCATGCACATTAACTGTATGAAAATGCTACAGAATGCAGAATCAGCAATGTATCTTTTCTTGCTAATCTCTGACACTACTTCTTAAAGTGATCTTTGCACATGTAGAAGCGTTTTTTCTTGACATGATTTGAGTGTTTAGAATCCAAATTTATGGGACAGTTTCTGTCAGATTTCATTGGTGATTTATTTTCAAATATTAAATTGAATCATAAGCTTGCGTTTCAAAGATGGCCGCCAAGTGAAATGACTTGCCTTATAGGGAGCTTTGGCGGAACCAACCAGAGCGCAAGTAAGACGCATATTAATGTTTTCCTAACATCAAAGGTAAACTATATTCCTATTGATAAGTATGTTGTTGAAGCCATGACTTCATTAAATATCCAGGACCAACAAGCATGATGCCACAGGCTCGGGGTTTGGTTGACTAGCATTTTATAGTCAGCAATGGTAGAAGAGGAATCTAGCATCAAAAAGTATGATTATTGCATTATTTGCAATATGCCAAATGGCTTTCATCTGTAACCGGAGAAGATCTAGACGAGGACCCTCATTCAACTTCCTGTGTGAGATGCGATTTTTAAAATATCTTTGGGTCAGTACGATTATGGGTAACACTTTATAATACGGGTGCACTAATATGCATTAATTCATGCTTAACTAATGCACAGATAATCATGAGTCAATGTATAACTCATGAAGAACCAAACCATTAATTATTGATTGCATCAGCAAATAATAAAGAGTCTATATGATTAATAGATTAAGTAATACATTCATTGCTATTAATTCAATGTGTCATTGTGTAATAATTCGTTAATAACATGTTTTATTAACTAATAGTGTAAATGAATGTGTTAATTACAACAATTAGTCAAAGCTATGCACTTCAACTTCCACTTGTCTGCTTTAATTAATCATTAGCTAATGATTTGCAAAGGTATCATTATGTTATGACTTTACTTGTTGGGGCACGTCATTATTAACTAGTCATTTGTCGTAATTTGCACATGAATTTGCAGTAACAATGAAGTAATTAATCATGTATTAATGCATATTAGTGTACCTGTCATATTATCTGGAAGTTGAAATACAAGGTTTTGGCTCATTCTAGTAATTAACATATTAATTAACACTATTAGTTAAAAATAAGTTATTATGGAATTAATCAACAATTACATAGTTCATTAATAGCAATTCACGTATGAACTAATACATTAATCTTACAGACTCTTAATTAGCTCCTAATGTGGTAATCATTAATGAATAGCTTAGATAATCATTAGTTACACATTAGTTCACACATTCAGTATAATCTGTGCATTAGTTAAGCATGAATTAATGCTTATTAGTGCACCCGTATTGTAAAGTGTTACCCGATTATGTCTCTTATGCTCATCAAGGCTGCAGTGATAAAAAATACATTAAAACAGCAATAATGTGAAATATTATTACAACAAAAAATGAATACATTTTAAAATATAATTTATTCCTGTGATCAAAGCTGAATTTTCAGCATCATTACTCCAGTCTTCAGTGTCACATGATCCTTCAGAAATCATTCTAATATGAGGATTTTATGCTCAAGAAACATTTATTATTATTATCAATGTTGCAAACACTTGTGCTCTGCAGTATTCTTGTGGAAACTGAAATATTTTTAAAGGATTCTCCGATGAATAGAAAGTTCAAAAGAACCACATTTATTTGAAATTAAAATCTTTCGTAATAATGTAGCATTTACCAATTACTTTACTGTACAAATTTTGGAATGGTTGTTTATATCTGGTCACAAATTAGATTATTATGAAAATTCTCTTTATGTCATGTGGCTTCTCTTGGTGCTCTCATTATAGACATTTTTTACACAATATTTAGGGATAAATACCAGTCTGATAGCACTTAAATATCAAAGTGGTTTCTTTGTGCGGCCTACCAAACAAAGCCACATCACAGGAGCCCTTGACTTCTGCAGATTAATGAACATCAGACGCTGTATTGAAGTAGGTCATGTAAGCAGAACCACTAATTACTCTCCATTAAAAGTAGTAAAGTCTCTGCAAAGGCACTTTGAGGTATATTGCACAAACTAATCTGACAAAATGCATCTTCTTTGATAGAGCTTATTCTAGACGAGTCTTCAGTGTTTCTTGTTTTTATCTGTTTGCTTTGTACTGAATAACTGTGTATGATTATATTACTTTGAAAGAGATTCATAAAATCTGAAGTGATGCATAGAGGAGCAAAGCTTGTCCTTTGCACTTGCATGCCTACTCACATCTCAGACTGTGACTGACGCAAGTCTTTAGCCCACGCATCTGGGACCAGTTTCTATTATTATCTCCCATTCAACGGAAATATTACAATGACTCAAAAGACCAGATTTTTTTTGTCAGAAAAAATATGGTGTGTTAATAAAAAACAAGTAATTCAGCTTAAAGTCCCTTTTCTCTTTTACTTATTGAATTTAAAAAAGACAAAGCTTGCATTTATTCTGGATTTATGGTAAAACATAATGCTAACATTTTTTTTTATTATTATAGATCTTCTGTACTCATCTGCATTTGACTAGAGTATTTTTTTTCATTATAAACTAAATACTTCTAGACATCCCCCTCTTATACTTTCTATAGTTTTTCTGTGTCAAAACAAAGTGGCATAATACATGACAAGCAATCACCCTTCACAGCACTGAGAACAGGAGTTCCCTAGGATACTTTGGTTGGTTTGGTTGATTGCGCACCTTCTTCTAGTCAATGCCGCCACCTACTGTTGGAGACACATACTGCAAAAAAAAAAAAAAATAAAAAATAAATGAAAAAATAAAAAAATAAATAAAAAAGTGAACCTTCTAACAAAAAAACAGAGAGACTTGTTTTGGCAAATTTACTAAGCAGTGTTTATAGATTGTTTGAAACTGCATTTCCATTTAATTGTTTTTGTGTCTGAAAAGCAGAGCGGTTTACCCAGCTGAGTACAAACAACATTGGACCTCATTGACTTTGACTTGAAAAAGAGAAATACTTAAAAGTATATCATTCGTAATAATTATGTTTTGATTATATGTAGGCTAACTGTTTTAAAGTCCGCCTGTGGTCAATCATTTATCCCTTAAACTTGAACACCAAAATGACATATTTAAAAGTTTTTTCCTGTGAAAATAAATGTTCACGCCTTAAAATAGCTTGAATGTAACTGCAGTCTTGCTTAATTTAGTATAAGCGAGTATAAATATGCAAATTAGCCTCAAACGCTGCACAATGGTAACCTCTTTACAACATCGGACACATAACGGTAATTGCTTTGCTACGTTATCAAACTGCTAATAATGTGTTGCTAATGTTACACAAACTATTTTACCATTGACAGTTGAGTCAGACAGGTGCCTTCTAAAAATCATCAGCATAACATAACGTCATATCCGTTAAATTGCTATATTTACTTGATTTTTCACATCAGCAGAAAAATATAGCGGAATAACCTAGCTCGCTGTTAATGATAGCCTATGCTAAAGCCTGTAAAAATCTGTAAAAATCTCCAAATGCTCCATGTGAAACTGCAGTCTTCCAACATTTTACTATCATGTCAATTGATTTGATTAATATGCGCGAGGGAGAGAGAGCAAGACAGCACTCACTTGTGTTGTTTGAAGACGTGAAAGAGCGCGCGCACGGCCACAGCACAACTCACTTCCTGGAGGTGTACTGCCCCCATCTGGTATGGAATATGGAGCATGATTTGATTTTTTTTTGACACAAGGCAGCTTTAAGAAGAAAATACTTAGCATGGTAATGACTTATGAATTAACACATAGTTTGTCTTAAAGCACATAAAAAAACCCCCACCACATAGACATATGAACAACATTAAAAACTTGATTTTCACCACAGATTGACTAAATAATAAACAAAAATCAAATTTGTGATAGGTCTAAGTTTACTTTGAAATAATTTATAATTATTTTATCATCAATCACATTACCATAATTTTTCATTTACATTTTTTTATGATATAGGGCTATTGTTATAAAGCAAAATGAAACCCCTCACTTACAACACAGAATTATTGTCTGTGTTGACAGACAATCAACATAGTTACATGCATATTATTCAGATTTCTGTTTAAAATTGTGGTTGTAGTGGCCCACTATAATAACCATCTGCACCAGTACTGGGAAAACGTGTGTATTACAGCAAGGCGGTCACTTAAGCTCACACGGCCTGAGACGGCCTAATTACAGCAATTTGCTGAGACATCAACACCTTTTATTTCTTTGACGTCAACTGATGCTGGTCACTCTGTTTCCTCAGTACCCTCTTAAACAGATATATGTACGTAGTTTATGAACAAACATTAAAAAACAAGCAGAAGACCACTGATAATTTCTTTGGCACAAGAATATGGATAATATTGTTACACCAGAAGGCAATATTAAAAAAAAAAAAGAAAAAAAAAAAGTATGTTTGCACTGTGTGAGAAACCGACAGCTCTGCTTCATTGCTCCTTCCTCAGCCCTTGTAAAGTCCCTCAAAACAGACATTTTACAGGATTAACATCTCTGACAGGAAATGGAAAAAAAGCATGTCAGAAACCCCTGCTACAGTCGCCCCTTAAAATAGCTGCTTCTCAAGACAAGTATAGCATCAAATAAAAGATACAATCCTATTAAAAGAACCAAGAAGGGCTAAAGATTCCTATACTTAAAACACAAGTGAACTACTTAAGAGCACACAAAAAACATCTGTTGATTTAACAAAATGTGACCTTTTTTTGACCAAATGTTTTTAAAGTAAGGTTCGACATCAGCATGAAATTAAATCTCACACTATTTACTTCCTTGAAGGTGCACTACAGAACTTTGGACCATAAAATTATGGTATTTTATGGTAAAATTAACTGGTATGTCCCTCTTTGGCTAATGTACTTTCAAGATGGAGGGGCAACATGGCGACCAACATTAGAACCCCTTACCCGTATGTATTTTCAATTGCTTATTATACACTCACAAGAATGGTAAATGGTAAATGGACTGCATTTATATAGCGCCTTTATAGACCTAATGGCCACCAAAGCGCTTTACATTTGCCTCACATTCACCCATTCATACACTCATTCACACACCGACGGCGGTGTCAGCCATGCAAGGCGCCATCCAGCTCGTTGGGAGCAGCTGGGGTTAGGTGTCTTGCTCATGGACACCTCGACACTTGGTCAGGTGGAACCGAGGATTGAACCACCAACCTTTCGGTTCGTAGACAACCCAGATGAACCACTGAGCCACTGCCGCCCACTGCCGCCCCTGGCCCAAGAATACTTTACTACTTGAACGAAGTAAATATACATAAATGAACACATATATTTTTGAAAGAACTGAGTGTTTTTAGCTAACAATAAACTAAAAGAGTTACACAGTGTAGCTTTGCAGCGCAGTCTCACCCCAAGACGTCATATAACTTTTGACCATACGCCAACACCCGCCTTTTTAGGGTACCCTTAAACGTCGGTTACATGACGTTATCGGATCCTAACCCTACCCCAGACCTAAACCTACCCCTAAACCTACCCTGTCACCTAACTGACTTTAAAGGTAAAGCGTCAGTTGTATGACTGCCCGGGATCGTCAACTAACCGACGTTTAAGGGTACCCTAACAAGGCGGATGTTGACGTATGGTCAAAAGACATCCCAAGACGTCAGTTATATGACGACTTGGGATGAGACAACACTATCTCACGACCAATTCGTACGAATTCGACGCATGATTAAAAAGTGGCTAATTCGTACTAATTCGTACGACCTCACTCGTACTAATTCGTACGATTTGTCTAAACCCACGTGATGGTTAAGTTTAGGGGCGGGGTAAGGGGTAGGTCATTCGTACGAATTCATACGAGTTGGCCAATTCGTAAAATATGTACGATTTAGCAAAATCGTATTAATTCGTACGAGTGAGGTCGTATGAATTGTTACGAATTAGCCACTTTTTAATCATTCGTCGAATTTGTACGACTTGGTCGTGAGATCGGGTTGGATGAGACAGTGTTAAGTTTTAGGCATTTATAAGCACTCGAAAAAGGTGTTCAGGAACTTTATGTTACCGTGTCCCAGGTTTTTGACACCTGAGGACAAAAGGACTAAGACTTGTGCTTTACTTGTGCATCTTCACTATAGAGAGATTCACTATGAGGAAGCTCCATTCGCAAGGCCCAATCCTCAAGGAATGTGGAACAAGCGTTTTGAGCCTGTGCTGAGGCACAGCAGAGACTTAAGTCATTGGGTTCACAGGTCGAGCTGGCAGAGGAGTTCCAGAAAGGTATGTCTTTTGCATTCCTCAGTCACTGGTCAAGCCGGTGGTACCTTGCATACAATGGCAGTGTTGCAATCATACCAGGCAGACCTGCTTAAAGGTTTAGATTGGGGACAGGGATTGTCTCCTGAAGCTGTCGCTGATCTGCGCCGCACCACAGATCTAGCACTCAGGGCCAACAAACCACCAGACTCTGCCATTGGTCGTTCAATGGCAGCAATGGTGGCCACGATGAGCTATCTGAACTTGGCAGACATCAGGGAGAAGATGGTTAACTTTCTTCTTGATGCACAGGTCTTGCCCTCAGAGCTTTTTAGAGCGTCGATAGAGATGATAGTCGGTAGGTTTAGTGAAGTGGGGGTGGTTGGCGGCTTTCAGGAAGTACATCAGTACATGCCTGGGGGTCCTGGTCCATCACAGTCTGAGGATTGGAGGCAGGGCTAGAGGGAGAGTGTGGCCAATCGTGCTCCTTCTAATTTGAGGAGCAAAGCACAGAGTAGAGATCTAAGGGAAGTGATTGAAAGAAAGCAATTTGGTAAATAGGACCGAATCCCTCCTTGTTCTTGTCAATGGCCAGTGCTGATTGAATCAAGTATGGGTTATAGCAGGTCCTAGATGAGTGTGATTGAAGGGTCGATCTGCCTCCCCCAGATTTCTTGAGTCTTTAAGTAGGATAGATCCCTGGTGGCTCCCTTCTAGAAGGCAGTGGTATCTAGGGTTGTAGCTAGTGCTTCCTTTGGTAGGATGCTCTTCAGGGTTGAGCCTCAACCGGACCCTGTAGAACTTTAGATGAAATTGCCTTTTTAGCAGCTCCTCTTGTTACCAGCCACCTTTTTTAGGTGCTGGAAGTCTTGGCACCCTGGGCAATTTTGGGCAGTCCTTCTGGGTTAAGTATATAGTAGAACCCTCTCATACTGTCAGAGTTTTAAAGTCCTCCACTCCATGTTGGAGCCAAAACCAATCCCTTAAAACCTGGCAAGTAGAGGTTAATTTGCCTTTTTAGCAGCTCTTCTTGTTATCAGGCACCTTGGCTGGGACTCTTGGGGTCCTAGACTAGACCAGCCAGGGTATAAGCACTTTCCCCCGATCTTTCTCAGGTAGTCGAGCTGAAGCTCCTCTGCGACTTCCTAGAGGTTAGAGTTATTTGTAGCGAGGAGGTTGAATAGTTATTCTTAATGGAAACCCCCATGTTTGCTCCCTCTGGTAGTGGTAGTGGTAGGTCAGGGTAGCATATTGAAATCTGTCTCCCTGGGCCAGTATTCCCAAATAGCTGTGTCAATCTGAGGCTGGGCCTACAAGAAAGGGAGGAAGGTTAAAAAAGGCAGTGACTTTCCTTGTCAAGGGGCATATGAGCTTGGGTAATGGTCGAGAGAATATTATCACTAGATAGCCTAGTGAGTCTGCGGATGTGCCCTGTATGATTTTCAGACACTGGTCACACTGATGGCATTCCCCAAAGTATCAATCCAGCCACAGCGCCTTGTTCCCCTTCTCAGGGAACCATGGTTATAGTCGTAATCTCAGGCATTTTCTGTATACAGACATAGTAACCAAACTCCATCGCACACCTGCAGGTGATAGGTGCGTCAGATAATAAGACCAGCTAGTCATTCAAGCAGATAAGGAACTCCCGCACACTATCATTACTTGCACTTTTTAATCAAGTTTATTCACACACAACGTTTCGGTCACACGACCTTCGTCAGGAGTATACAAAATGTTCTATAACATCTCTTTTTAAATGTGTACATGACCACTCCACAGAACTCCATCTGTAAACAATTAAGCTCATTAGGAGTACATAATTAGCCCCACATCACAGACAACTACAAATTGTAATAGATAACAAAATTAGTTAAAGTCACCCCGTAGACAAAAAAAAAAAAAAAAAAAAAAAAAAAAAAAAAAAAAAACACACATAATTATCCAACAATATCAAGTTGTACTTCCAAACAATTGTAACAGTCGGGCTCCTTAGCCACTAAAACTCATAACAAATACATAATATATATATATATATATAAAAAAAAAAAAAAAAAAAAAAAAAAAAAAAAAAAAAAAAAGAAAATTCACTATAACATTACATTAAACAATGCTTCGTCATTCATACCCTTAGGTGATAAAGTTTGAAGAGTGTAGATCCAGAACAACTCACGTCTCTGTAGAAGTAATTCTATGTCGCCCCCTCTAGGTGGCAAAGTCACTTTCTCAATCCCACAAAACCGCAAAGAAGCAACATCGTGATTCAAAGTCACAAAATGTGCCGCAACTGGATAGTTCATATCTTTTCTTCTGATCGAACTTTTATGTTCGCTAATTCTTTGTTTCAATTGTCGTGACGTTTTCCCCACATAGCCGATACCACACGGACAACGAATCAAATAAACCACATGAGTGGAAACACAAGTGATCACAGATTTAATGCTATACTTTCTGCCAGTTCTAGGGTGACAGAAAAATGATGTTTTGAAAGTATTGTTACACTGGGCGCAATTACCACAACGATAAAAAGTGCAAGTAATGATAGTGTGCGGGAGTTCCTTATCTGCCTGTATACAGACATGCAAGAGCAAACAACATGTGCCTGGTATTCCCCATGAAATCTGACCAGACAACTCAAAATATAGTTGGTCATTTAAGATGCCAAACACCTTGCCTTGAAAGTATTTTGTGGTGGAAATCTTGATTGATACAGTATTACATATTTACTCAAGTTAGTGTCTACAAATAAGCTTCTTCTATCTGTTATGAGTGAGTCATTGCAATGCAAAATGCAACATGCCATATTTTTTCTATTTTTCTTCATTCACTTAAGCAATAAACCAAACATTAAGTTAATTTCAGTTTTGTGTTGATACTCAAGTATCCTTATTAAAATGAAATACAGACCCATGAAAAACATGTTACATCTGTGTTTTAGGACAAAATAGTGCAGAGGAGGACTTGCTTCCAAAATAGACAAACACATAGACAGACCACACTCCTTGAAAACACCGCACTTTCCTGACCTTTCTTAAAACATCTCCAGCATATGGCTGAACAGGTTAACGTAATAGACATCGCCCAATTGTGACCATCTAAGTCTACTCCCTCCTCAGAGAAGGCTGAACTTATGCCGATCTTGCAGCCTCCGTGTGACTCTGTAATTACCTTTGAAGAGGCCCAGTAATGGGTGAGCGTTGGCGGCGACAAACCAACACCACATGTAACTTCCAGGAAGCTTATGCTACAGCTTTACCCACTTTCAGTGTTTAGAGAAAGGACAGGATGCAGGGATGATGGGTACTCTTTGGGTCATGGTCATCCCTATAGATCATCATATTGGTTTGCCAGTGACTAGTTTGACTAAGCTCTTTGGGCTAAGAGTGACAAATGTTTTGACTGGACATATAATTGAGAATTTGTGAAAAATTAGATGACCAACTGGACTTAAAACAAACTTTTGCCCACTATTATTGACATTTCTGTGGTCTGCTATTGTTTGTTCGTTTCTTTTTACAGATGTTTGTCCCACAGAGGACATGTTTTTCATGGCAAGTTTAACAGTAGCAAAGGCTTTTTAGTTTAGTCGAATAGATTTTTGGGCACATGCATGATCTGACTTTTAAACATGAATTTAAAAACAGCTAGCAAAATAAAAGTTTTAAGCCCACCCCTATGATTTTTAAGTAATATGTTGTATTCTGTTCAATTATGTGATGTGTATTAACTGTTGTCATTAAAGTCAATAGGGGAACCAAATACTTTTTTGCAGTTTATACATATTTCAATGTTTTTCCTTTAAACCAATCCTTTTCGTATTATTATCTGAAGGTTCAAATTCCTTTTACAGATTTTATTGTTATACCCTAAAATTCGATTTTAAACCAAAAAACATTCATCATAAAAAGTTTAAAGATTGTCATCTAAACAGAGTGTGTATAGGTCATATTTCTTTCAATTTGTATTGTGTGAAAATGATTTATATACATTTTTCCCAAAACTTTAGTTGTCCCACTGCCATAATTTTCACCACAACAAACATATTTGCTTGTGTAAGCTTCTAATAAAGCTTGTGTACCTAAAAAATGGGAATAAAAAACTACTTCATTTCCAACTAATTTCCAACTTTGTCATTTCCAACTAAGCTATATCAAATTGTGCAAATGAAAATTTTATTTAATTGTATAGGACTCTAACTGAAAGCAAGTCTGAGAAGTTGCAAATAATGCTATTAAGCGCAATACATGATTTTAGATGTGGTCAGAGTTCGGCTGATATGTGCATATGAAGAGTTCAGATGCAAAAGCCTCTAAATGCCATTTGAAATTTTCTTCTAAAATGATCATTTTTATCAAGCTTATATATTCAAGTTCAGTAATTTCACTTAAATGACAATTAATAGGTAATCCTCATTGCAATTTAACTGAAATTACTGAACTTAAATATACAAGCTTGATAAAAATGATCATTCTAGAAGAAAATTTCAAATGGCACTTAGAGGCTTTTGCATCTGAACTCTTCATATAAAGTAACAGACATTTTTAATAGGCAAATTACATTGTGAAAATAGATGTTGTTATACATTTTATTTACAGTAGTGGCCAAAAGTGATGTCCGGAGATATTTTATTTTAATATTTAAAGAAAAAAAAACTCAACTTTGGAAAGGTATTGATCTGACAAAATTATTTGGGAAAACTACAGCTACAGGTTTTATTACCTGTATAAAAAGACAAAAGGCTCACAGGAAAAAGCATCTGCATGTGTTCATAATTTCTTATGACAGCCTGGACAAAACTATCTGTGCACAGTTTGGCATGTTTTATTGCATTACCACAAACAAAACAAAGACTCTCAGCACAACAATGCAATGTGTTTACAAAATCTTTACAATTTCTTTTAATGATATTCGAAGAAAGGGTGGAGAAGTCCATTTTTGTAGGTCAGACATCACTTTTAGTTACTAAAGTATATAGATTTAGATAGCTACATGTTTCTCTAGAACATCTTCTCTTGCCATAGGCAACGCATATATGCTGTACAAATCAAATAAACATTCACAGTTACATAACAAGCAGCCAAAGTGTATGTTGCACATACACAAAATTCCATTCAGTCTACCAGTTGCCTTTAAAGTTTCAGCATTGTGAAACAAGTATTCTCTCAGACAGAGAACTGCTCCCAAAGTAAACAGACTGCTGTGCCAGGGGCTTCGAGAGCCCGTGGAGCTGATTTGTGTGGTGTGGGGCTCCAGCTAGTTGTGGAGGATTTACTGTCGACCGCAACAGACTTCTTTCGATGAACACCCTTCTCCCACACACTGCCACGGCCGGCAAAGAGGCTTTTTGCTGGCCTTTTTCCCATGTTATTACTGAATACAGACTTCCTTATAACACACTCATACACTAAGTGGTCTCTAGGCTTAGGCCTTTTCAATGTATGTCTGTGGGATTTTTATTTATTTATTTGTTTGTTTCATCATACAACAGCCAAAAAAAAAAAAAAATAGCAGCACGCTTTTCCTCAATAAGCTGTCACTCTTCAAGGACGCCTGACTCAGTAAACATTACAAATAAACGGCCACTGCACGCCTGAGCTCTCCTGTTAGTCACTCTAAAACAAGATTTGTGTGGGAGGAGTTTAAGTTAAGTTTGTTCGCATCTTTTTCTAAATTCCAAGAAATTATGGGAAGATATTTCCACATAATGGTCATGCACACATTTTTATATATTTGCTCATTTGTTTTGTCAAGTCTTTGAGGCTCTTTAGGTGACAAACATGGTTCAAAAACATATTTTATAAGGGCAGAACTTTTTTGTATGTTCCCTTCACTGGTGTTGACTTGTTTGAAGATTTCCCTGGCACATATTCCCTGGATACAGAAATACTATTTGAATCCTATTCCTTGAACATCGTGCACAGAGTTTGGTTTTAATTTACTTAAAATATGTAGAAGCTGTGCAAATTATAATTACAATAAATTATAAACATTATAAATGTCATAAATCATAAACATAACAGTGGTTGACAAATGTGTGCGTTACATGTTTTGCATACATAATTAACAAATAATAAAATAAAATGAATTGTCTAAAAGCATGATTTATTCACTTATATGAATAAATGAATATACTGTAAGTAAAAGGAACAATGTGAATATTTTTCCCTTCAATAAAATAACCGCTCTGCACAATATTTTCTTGTTCAAAACAAGCATGTAGTTTTGCAAGTGCTATTTGAGCTTTCATACATAATCATAGTCTATAAACCATCTGAATTGGAGGTCAGCATATATAATAAGTCATAAAATTATGAAGCTATGAAGTAATAGTGCACATTTGTGTATGTGTTAAACAAGAGATCATAACTTTTTAAAGCTCTCTGAGGTCTCATTCTCTTGGGAATTTCCATTTTTCTAAGTTGTTCCATTGGCATTCTGATATGAAATTTATGACTTCTATTCTTAATACGTTGTCTATCTGGTGGTAAATTCATTAACTAGGACTTTTACTGATAATCATTTTCCTCTTATGAAAAAACGAACATTTACAGTTTTGTTTAATTGGACTTTTATTGCATGTACTCGAACGACCACATCTATTAAAACATTTTGTTCATTCTGCTATAGAAGAATAGCCTACATAAAAAAAGGCCAGTGGAGAACTTGACATGTTTAAAACTGCAACATTTTTCAAAAACAAACAACGTCTTATGGTGTTGCTATGCATTTACTTACCTGGAAAAATACATCAATATATACTTTTTGATACTACTACTCACGCTCACATTCATACTACTCACGTTCAAGAGACATTTATACATAGTGTGGAAATTCCTCATTTGTTACGATAACTCATAGATTTAAATATATGAATATATTTCTCAACTCATAAAATAAGGATAAAATGTTGGCTAGTACATTTTGGACTAGGACTGGGACTTCTTGTGCCTGAAGAAAACCCACACTAATAACCGAGCCCCAGACAGTTCCACATTTAGTTGTATGGGACATTTGATTCTGTTGGAAAAGAGAATGACTCATACAACCATAATGTATTTTTTTTTTTAACCTAAAAAACATTATTTGTGTTTTAATTTTGTGCAAGCTAAGCAAATATTCAGTGGAGATGTGTAGATATTAATACTTTATTCATGTCCAACCTAAGTAGATTCGATACTTCTGTCATTGATATATTGTGTGGGTGAGATTCTTACATTATCTGTAGAAATTTTGTTTACATTTTTTTATTTTTTTGATCTGATGCCAAAATGTCCTGATAACCCAAGCTATTAATAGCATTCAGTTTAGGAAAATCTAACATATTCATCACTAAGGCCATACACAAAAAGTAATGACAGGATCATGTCTCACCTTTTGAACACAATCTACTATATATGGAAAGAATAGAAATGGAAAGAATTCATTTTCATGACACCACACCAACAGGCCACTTACTGTATGTTCCACAGGGCTCAGTACCCTGACCTCTTTCCTTCTTAATTTATACCAAATCAAAGTAAAATAACCACTTGTAAATGTATAATTTACCTGATAAATAAGCCAGTAAAACATCATCCTGTGTTTGCCAGATATTTCAACCAGCCACCTAAAGCGGAACAAGTAGAAAACAGTAGGGATGGATATGTATGGATGATTGCTATATATTGACTACAATAGCTTGATGATCAATTTTGTACTCTGGATAAGAACACACCAGGTGCCTTAAAAGTAAATAATGCAGAAAATGCTTTTTAAAGATAAAAATTAATGATGGAGAAACTTTTCTGGTTGTAAAAATGTTTATATGGAAACAAGAGGTAAGACTTAAAAATCCATTTGAAGTGTGTAAATGTGTGTCCTTATTAGAAAATTTTACACATTAAAAATCTGTTTCCTTAGCAAAATCTTTCTCTAAACTCTGAAATCAGGGGTGACCAGACACAAAAAAACCCCCCCAAAAAACAAGAAACCCCACTAAAGACTGGGTGTTACATTTACTACATACACCATTATGTCACATGGTGTGTTGCCTTTGGCAGAGGTTTAATGGTGTATGCGTGTTTGATGTATGTGTTGACATGTTTAAGATAAAATTGCGTACATACTGAGCCTGACAAGCTGGATCCTGATTCTGGTTCTACATATGTGGTCTGAATGACCTTAAGGGAACTGAGAAGCAATACATCAGTAAAGTTTTCTTAGAATGATTGACATTTTGTGGGGCTGATTTTGAAAACCAAGTAACACTAGACATGGATAGGGACAGACAGTATTACATAATGAGCAAAGATGTTTTTGTCCACGAGTAGGGCAAAAACGGTTTATACCACCCATAAACTGGGTGGTATATGTTTTTACCCAAGTAAAAAATGATCGGTGAAACCTTAAGAGACATTTAACTGGATATTGTTAGTGTACATTTAAAGATTTTAAAGGATCCCTCCATATCCCACCCATTTACCCCATTCCCTAAGAAGTGTTTTTCCTCTTCAGCAAGTTTTTGAGATGTTTGTTTTCAAGTTCATATTTTTTTATACTGGGAAATTACATAGCATACCAATAAAGTATCTCATAAAACTGGCAGCAAGCCACAACATGTCATATATTGTAATTGTTGGCCAAACTCAAACAACATTGTTAAAAATGTTATTTGTCATTGCCATGTATGTCCCCGGTGTGCTCAACTGTGTAGCCGACGAGCTATCACAAGCTGTGCTCCTGGGTGAATGGCGACTCCATCGCCAGGTGGTTCAGCTGATCTGGAAAGAGTTCGGGAAGGCTCGGTTAGACCTGTTTGCCTCCTAAAAGCCCTCCCATTGCCAGCTGTTTTACTCCCTGACAGACGGAACAACCCGATCTCACGACCAAGTCGTACGAATTCGACGAATGATTAAAAAGTGGCTAATTCGTAACAATTCATACGACCTCACTTGTGCGAATTAATACGATTTTACTAAATCGTACATATTTTACGAATTGGCCAATGACCTACCCCTTACCCCGCCCCTAAACTTAACCATCACCTGGGTTTAGACAAATCGTACGAATTAGTACGAGTGAGGTCGTACGAATTAGTATGAATTAGACACTTTTTAATCATGCGTCAAATTCGTACGAATTGGTCGTGAGATAGTGTTGGACGGAACACTCGGCACGGACGCACTGGCGTGGGGCCCTCGGGAATATGTGAGCCTACTTGCACTGATACTGTGCAAAGTTAGGGAGGACGAGGAGCAGGTCCTTCCAGTGGCTTCCTATTGGCCCACCCGGACCTGGTTCCCAGAACTCATGCTCCTCGTGTAGAAGATTATAGCCTACGTGTAGAGCCTGTCTTCTCCCGGGTTCTCACCCTAAACGGGTAGAAGCACAGAGAGGCCCAGCTCTGTCGGCTTGCTGTATCCTACTGTCCAACCTTATTACTCCAGTATGAAAAAGCTGTCCTCCAATACTCTCGGCCCGGACGTGGCGAGAGTCCAGTGCCAGGCCTTTATCCATTGAATCCTTTAGAAGCGCGTCTAGACTGGGTCCCATATGGTGACCCTGTGTATTTCTTCCACAGCTGCTCCTAAACGGAAGCCTGTGTCTTTCCCTTGGGCTTAATCAGTATTTCATATGAAGTACAACCTTTAATAGATATATATGTCCACATAACTCCTTCGGGGAAGAATGTGGGTTCTGCAGCATTCTCATTCCTAACACAAAGGGCATGCTTTCCCAGTGGTATCCAATAATCTCACTGTATTATCACGGAACAACAGTGAATCCTCCGCAAAAAACTGAAGATTGGCATAGCGAGATTCCTATTCGTCGGTCACAACGTACATCTCCATTCCCTCCTTCAGGGAACGGTTACCATACGTAACCGATACGTTTGAATTTTTTGAATACGATGAATTTTCTTTGAACCAGTGTAATAGCACACATTTAGTTGCATTGTCAGATGAAAAAAGGCTGTTTGTGTAACAGTTTTATCTTAATTGCAACTTAGAGCAACAGCAAAATAAACCAGAAAATAGTAAAGAAAAGTTTATAATATATTTATGCCACAGTGCGTGCTGAGAAAAGTGGACATAGTAATCATTATGATTCTACAGTACAATGCTGTTACAATGTAGTAATTTCCTGGGCCTAAACAGTGTATGTCAAATAATTAATGCGACTACTACAGTAAATTCAATTTATATTTTTTCAATACGACTTTACTACCCAATTATCTTTGGTGAACTCTGTTGTAAGCTCACGAATGTCATACCTTAATAAATTACAGCTATAATACTATTATGGAAGTCATCATGTGCTAATTTCCATGTTTTGGAGTATTTTCTGTTTGAAAAGAATATGACATATGAAAATCCTCACATTGCACCTATACATCAATGCAACATTCAATTGCTTTTTTTTAACAAGTAGGTTTAATGTCATTTTGCGGTGAAACTAATGAGCTTGTTTTTAATGATACTGTTGACTTAATGTTGGCCTGGATGGACAAACTCACATTTCACAAGTCATTAAACTGAACAATTACTTTTAGATGACCACAGCAATGGCACCTACAATAGTCCAGCGCTTAAATTACTGAAATTGGAAGTAAGAAAGTACTATAAGCATACTAGATACCCAGATTAGTGGTTGAATGCCATTGATGCCTTTATCTCCAAATGTTAAGGAAACGTGTCTAATACTTCTTTCCCAGGGGTACTTGGTAAAGTTACCCAAGGTCTTAAAAAATGAATCATAAGCATTTTAACTGAATCCAATTCCATTGTTTTGTGGTAATAGCACCTAAGAAACTATAATAACAAATTATGTTTGTACTATGTTTAAATGTTTAGCAGTGCGCTACTTTAAAATGAGGATTACAATAGGGGAGGTTTGCAGTGACGCCATTTTAGGCTCACCAAAGAAACTTTCAGTGAACAGTTCTTAAGTTATAGTGTTATAGTGTTATGAAGATTTGTGCTTTGCAAATGTTCTATGAATGTTAAAATGTTAAAAAATTGCCAATAAAGAACCACTATTTTTAAGAGTGTAACCTTATTCCATTACTGTTATTTAATAACAATAGCTGGTTTGTCAAATAAAAGAACGGACAATGGGATTGACTGTATAGCAGCATACAAAATAGGTAATTATTGGTCTTTTGACTAGTACATTGTACAGTGTAGAGATATACATAATTTTTTATGTGCCTGAGGCAAATAACTTCTTGTATGGTTTGTGAGACAGTAAAGAACAGCGTCTTCTTCAATGGTTTTAACACACATTCTTCTCAACTCAGAGGATGTGTAAATTGTTCAAACATGTCTGGCCCATACAGATGCTTAGCCATGTGTGGAGGCGCCTCAAATCTGGACTAGTCACATGAGTGCAGGGCGACTGTTTTGTTTAGTTTTTATTCGCTTTGTCTTTTTCATTTATTTAGTTTCCTTCAATTAAATTGCTGCAGTACACATATAAACATAATAAAAGTATTTTTTTCTGGAGCTTAAAAAAAGAGCAGAAAATCTGGGGCTGTAGCAGAAACATTTGCAGCCGCAGCCTTAAATCCAGGGCCTATATTGCATAAAACACAAACTAATAACAATTGAGACTATGGGAAATGTTTTATGCATATTGAGCTGTATGTAGAACATAGATAATCATAACAAAATACATTTTGACATTGCTATACTAGTTTGAACAAGAGTAAGTGTGCAAAACCTGTTGTGTTAATAACCGTATGATAACCATTAAACAGTTGACCACATGATTACGATTTTCTTTTCACTATTTAGAACATGCTTTTTATTGCACATCCATTACGTAATATTACGTTTTCCATTACACCAGAAGACTATTAGACAATTTAGGTACTTTTTAAGAATGATGTATGAATTGCCTTTAAAAAAAGAGGTGTTTTGGGCTGCCAGAAATGTCTCTCTTACAACATCTTATTCATCATGGAGTCTAATTATGAACTAAGCACTTGAGCTTTTTGAGACACCATTGAAAACCATCATGCCAGACAGGAAATGTACCTTTAATTATAGACTATTTCTGTCCTGGGTATGAAACGCTACAGACTGCGTAGGCGATGCACTATTACTAACTGCCAGAAACTTAATAAGTTCAGCGTTGCTCTGCATTCTCGCAGTTTCTAAATGTGAATGAATGAATTGTCTACACGTATTATTGCAAAAAATTCCTGTGTTCTGTCTCTGCACTTGTGATTGTTTAGGTTTGTTGTAGTCAAACAAAGCAGTGACATGTGGATCCTCAGTCGATTTTGAAGAAGCCAGCGCAGTTCATTGAAACAGGAAGTATGGTTCAGAAGTCATGGTGGAAAATGTGGGTGGAAATCAAAATACATGTAGACTGTATAACATCCGAGCACACACAACCTGCGTAGAGACGTGTGGGATGAGAAAAAACAAAGTCTTCATGAAAGACATGTGCCATGTCACGTCTTTCTGACCAAAACACAACGATTTACTGTAAAAGATTTGGTTTAGAAGAGTTGTGGCTCTTAAATTGCAGTAGCATTATAGAAACAACTGACTTAGCAATGATAGTGTAAAAGTACAGTACTTTATATACTTTTTTATTGCATATTCAAAATAAATACTGAAAAATATAAGTTTAGACATTAGTAAAAAAAAAAAAATATGTGGTTGTTTGCATTTAATTAATAGAAATAAATAGTGTTATGTTGAATTCTTCTATAAAGCTGCATTATGGAACTTTGGCCAATAAATTGGCATGTTACTTGCAGAGTGTCTCCTTTTGGCTCTTCTTGTTTTCCATGGATGAATTGGATAGAGATTTTATAAAGAGATTTTCATGGAGATTTTAAAAAGTCATTCGTAAAGAGTTATAAGCCATGGACCAAACCAATCAGGTAGGAAGTGAATGACTACATTACAAACTTTGAATTGAACTAAACCCAAATTATACTTTGGTTATACGTTAGGCCGGTTAGGGTATGTGTGGACAATGTTGGGGTAAGTTTTTTTTATTGGTATTGGTATTGTAAAGTAATGCTTTACAATATAGCATTACACTCTAAAAAAGTAACTAATTTTGTTACGTGATTTTTTTTTCATATAAAGTAGTGTGTTACTTTTTCTAATCTGGACTGGGCTTGCCTGTTTGTTTTTTAATCATGAAAAAATGGGAAATGTAAAGGTCCTTTCTACTCAAAATTGAAATAAATAAGCGTGAGGCTATAGATTCAGGCCAGCACAGTAGAGAGCTCAGCTCGAACAAACCTTTCAGCTGTGCTGCGATTCTGGATCGCTGAAGAAATTCGGAATTTGGATTTTTCCCACCTCTTACATGGAAAGAACATCTGGAATGCAGCAGGTCATATATCCGACCAGTGAACTCAGGGCAGATCAATCAACGCTGACCTCAGTGAGAGGTTTCATTTGACGTTACTTCAAGGATAGCCTGGAACTATTTTGTGTCAAACACGTTAAGTTACGTTGCACCTGCATGACGACTAACTCTCATCAGAGTGTTAGTAGAGTATTAGTAGAGTTTAAAGGAGAACTCCGGTCAAATTTAACATTGAGCTAATTTTTTTGTACATTTGGAGTGCTGTCAGTACAGACAAAAACGACAAAAATCGGTGTTTCCTACACCGTGTTATCGTCTTTCTAAAATTTGCACCCTGTTGACTTCAATGGGGCATGTTCTAAACCTGCTTTTAGCCTCTTAACATCCTTGATTTGTCATTACGAGAGCACAGCCACGTGAGTGGTGTTGTTAAGAGTAACCACGGTCAATCTGACTGCAGTAGATGTGAAAGATATGAATAAAAATGATGTTAATTCAGCCAGCGCGCACATACCTCTATGTGCTTCCTGTTTTCAGTCAAAGCCCACAGTAGCTGATTGTCGATCTCACGCGCATGATCATTAGTGAATATCATCTCAAATATTAAATACAAATATTAAAAATATTTTTGAAATTTGAATATCAAATTTGTGTTTGTTTTGGCCAAAATTGTCACAAAAACACGAAATGTTTTATAACGAAATACTGTCTTAGGCCATCAATGTGTCCTTACATTTACGAGTCATTCAATCATGTTTAATTTTGACTTCTCTGTGCATGCTCTTTGAGGTGAACCCAGGGTGGACCCCCTAAACCTCCATTATATGACTGACAGACAAGAACGGTTTGACCGAAAAAATATCAAAATTGAAAATACAGTGGAAACAAAGACCCCTACATCTTGGATGCCCTTAAGGTAAGCTAAAACATATCAAAAATTAATTTCAAAGGGAACTATCCCTTTACATGTACAATCCAAAAGTCAATGGAGAAAAAAAGAATATAATACATTGTTGTTCTGCCTGCCCCCGTTTTTGCCTTCAAACATTCTTTTGTTGATGGAAGAAGTTCCTTGTTTTAAGAGGTTTCCACAAGATTAATTGTATTATTCTTATTGTGTTACTGTTGGATAGACAGTAAAAACTTTTGAGGTTTTTATGTTCAAACTACATCTAAAGTGGTAAAGGCAAGTACATAAAGTATTTTCCCTGCCCCATATAACATTACATAACATACAAAACAAACAGAAAGGTTCAAAGCTTTGTATATGTTTACACACATTATGTTAATCTGTTCCCAGACTATGAATGACAATGCTATTGTTTTTGACCAAGTCCACAGTATGTGGTTCAGTTTCAGACACATTTTGAGTCAGTAGGCTCCTCCACAGAATGCTATTCTACAGTTTCAGAAAGTTCCAGTTTCAGTTTCCTGTTTGTGTCTTCCGGCACTTTCTTCCAATCTTCCCAAAAATTCCCAAAATGTTTCATGCCTAAACTGATCCAGACTGAACGTCTGAAGTTCCCTGACAGGAAGCCGAGCATGCATTTGACATTTCTACTGAATCGTTGGGGTTAAGAACCTACTACTTAAACCTACACGCTTAGCGGTTAACACACGCTGCCAATTTTTTTTTTAAACTTTCACTTATGGATATACTGTACATTTTCTGACACTCAATAGCTGATGACTATATCAGGACATAGTGCATGACAGATTTTCCCACATTGACTGACTTATGCGGATTTTCCATTGCCATAGCCATAAAAGAGTCTCAATGGTTTGTAGGTCTTGATCATGTTATTCCCCAGTTATAAAACAGTGTAATCTCGACCACATCTGATATTAATGGCCTAATATAGTTTTAACAGTTCAGAAGCTGATAGTTTAATTCAACAGTCCTTTAAAAGCATGTTTGGGAATGTATAATCCATATAGGTAATGTGTTCCTGCAGAATGTTTCCAAACAAATTGACCTCAAAGATTAATGGTTTGGGGCCTATTTAATGGCACACGACTTGGAACTTCATTGGTTTAAGTCTTGTAAAGGGTGACATCAACTTCATAAACTAATGTTTTGGATCAGGGCTGAATTGAAGCCATGTGGTCTTTTTAAAAATATATATATTTTTTTACTTAATTTCCAAAGCCACCAAACCGCAGTACAGAAGCAAAGACTAGGCTGATTAGAATGCAGTCCTGGTAAATGCTTCACTGAGTTTATAAAGTCCATCCCTGCATGAAACACAGACACTGTGGAGAAAAGATCACCACACACAGACTTAACATTGATTGAAATGTCATTGGACAGTCACGATGATGGATTCATCCGTTAGTACAAGGATAAGTTTAATACTTAAACATTTTCTAATGTTAACCTTAATCCTATTAGAGAACATTCACAATCATACCAATATGCCAGTGACCGTTAGGGATTCAACAAAGTTTAAGTGTTTAAGTTTAAGTTTAACTTAATTTAAGAGTCAAACATGCAAATTCAAAACGGTTTAAGAAAACACACAAAACACGTCTTAAAAAAAGTCTCACTCATGGTAAATAACTTGTTTTCAAAAAAGCTAGCTATCACTGTTCAGCTTCAAAAAGAAAAATTCAGTTGAGACTACTTTTGCGTTTGGCGAGAGGTCCTTGCAGTTCATAAGACCTCATTCTGCTGGACTTGTTTAACATTTTCAACACTTTAAATCATCAGATCTTCTTGTCTGCCATCTCTACAATTGTTATCACTGCATGCGGCTGGGCTGAGTCTCACCTCACAGGTAGATCCTTCAAGGTTTTGTGGAGGGAAGTGGTGTCTAAATCACTTCAGTCAATGGGGTACCTCAGGTATCTATACTTGGCCCCCTCCTTTTCTCAATGTACACAACGTGACTAGGTCCTTTTACCCAACACTTGAATTTTCCTACCTCTGCTACACACGAGCTCAACATCTTATCCCAGCCAGCAGATTGCAATAGTGGCTACCATAGATCGCCAGAACACCACCTCTAACTGAGTAAAAACTGATCTCCTTGCCTTCCCAACCAGCTTAGCAATTCATCATAACATCGATAATGGCACTCAGGTAAAGCCTGCCCTTGGAAGAAGTGTTTGACGAAAATCTAAACTTCAAAACTAGGCTGCTGTCATATCTTGATATAAAATACAGCGTTGCTCTTCTACCTGACCTTTCTGAAAGCATAAGCAAACCTAAATTTGGTGGCACGTTTTGTCTTAAATGAATCCAAGAGAGCTCATATCAGCTACACCTGTTTTTGTTTTACTTCACTGGTGTCACGGATTGGTGTAGAAAAGGAAAGCGAGGACTCAATAGCAGAGAATGAAGGTTTAATAAAAAATGGAAAAGTCCAGATTCAATCTGAAAATAAAAGCAGGCAAACAGATTATCAGGTCTAAAGGCAGGAACTCTAGGAAACATAATATAATGAATCAGCACAAGACTGCAAACACAGGGAGAATAAATAGGGAAGGTAACAAACAGGCCAGGTGGGGAAGATTAACAATTATCAGGTAACTAGATGGGAGGGGCTAGACAATTGACAGGATAGCACATGGCACCAAGAATACAAGAAGCCATGTGTTCACAATAAACATGACCAGAACACAAGCAGGAATGTCAGAGCTCTGTCACCAAACTAAGAATTAAACCAGACAGACATTGACAGAACCCTGACAACTGGCCACCGGTCGCCACCCGCATCAAGTTCAATGTCTACAGACTGTGTGATTTCAGCAATCTGATAATATTACAAATCACACTACGACACTGATCTAATAAACTTGGGTACAACATGTATACTGTACAAAGATGACACCTATTGAATCGTAGGCTACGACGCAAATTAATATATAGAAGAATAAAATGTAATCACCATGCGCTAGTGGTAAACAAATAGAGCAAGATGAATCGCACTTTGGCAATTGTGTCTTTTATATGTGTTGAAAAAAGAGGAGCTAAAGAGGAGAATATGGACGCGGTCATGGCTAGGTAAAGAAGCATGACAATTTTGCAAATGGAGCTTGGGGTAAGCAGCTTTAAGTTTTAGCGCCATGTTGTGTCAATACGCCATTTCAGGTTCTATTTTTTTTTCGGCTAGTCAGTAGACGTACAGTAGGTCGTCCCAGCAAACAGCTATCTTGGCTATCTTTTGTCCCAAGACCGTGACAATGGCCATCTTTGAACTTCTCTCACTGTACGACGTAGGCCCACTGTTTTAGGCAGTAGCACCTCATTGCAGTACACAAGGTCCAGGGGGCGGAGTTGGGTCCAGATCTAAAGGATGGAGATGGGTAGGATTAGGGGTGGGGTTAGGGACCAGAGGGTGGAGATGGGTAGAATTAGGGGTGGGGTTAGGGACCAGAGGGTGGAGATGGGTAGGATTTGGGGTGGGGTTGGGGATCAGGGGGCGGAGATGGGTAGGATTAGGGGTGTGATTAGGGATCAGGGGGCGGAGATGGGTAGGATTAGGGGTGGGGTTAGGGACCAGAGGGTGGAGATGGGTAGAATTTGGGGTGGGGTTAGGGACCAGAGGGTGGAGATGGGTAGGATTATGGGTGGGGTTAGGGACCAGAGGGTGGAGATGGGTAGGATTAGGGGTGGGGTTAGGGACCAGAGGGTGGAGATGGGTAGGATTATGGGTGGGGTTAGGCATCAGGGAGTGGAGATGGGTAGGATTTGGGGTGGGGTTGGGGATCAGGGGGCGGAGATGGGTAGGATTAGGGGTGTGATTAGGGATCAGGGGGCGGAGATGGGTAGGATTAGGGGTGGGGTTAGGGACCAGAGGGTGGAGATGGGTAGGATTATGGGTGGGGTTAGGGATCAGGGAGTGGAGATGGGTAGGATTAGGGGTGGGGTTAGGGATCAGGGGGCGGAGATGGGTAGGATTAGGGGTGGGGTTAGGGACCAGAGGGTGGAGATGGGTAGGATTATGGGTGGGGTTAGGGATCAGGGAGTGGAGATGGGTAGGATTAGGGGTGGGGTTAGGGATCAGGGGGCGGAGATGGTTAGGATTAGGGGTGGGGTTAGGGACCAGAGGGTGGAGATGGGTAGGATTATGGGTGGGGTTAGGGATCAGGGAGTGGAGATGGGTAGGATTTGGGGTGGGGTTGGGCATCAGGGGGCGGAGATGGGTAGGATTAGGGGTGTGATTAGGGATCAGGGGGCGGAGATGGGTAGGATTAGGGGTGGGGTTAGGGATCAGGGAGCGGAGATGGGTAGGTTTAGGTATATGTGAGGTGGGAGGAGTTAAATCTGGATCCAACTCCTCCCCCTGGATTTCATGTTCTGCAGTGAGGACCATCTCGTTTTAGGAGCCATGACCACAGAAATCTCCATGATTGGTCATATTTAATCTGGGACAGCCCAAAATCGTACAATGTGTACCGGGCATATGATGACATTCAGAACAGTCACTGGATGTGCATCGAATAAAATATTTGATGGGCTTTGATTTGATTGTGTCATGTAGTATTTTTCTTTTCAGTGTGGACTGACATTGTTTGTAAATGACACATTGATGAAGAAAACAAAAATCTCACATTCTCAGTCATTAATTTGACTGATGTTTGGAAAACTTGGACATTTGGAAATATGTAAGCTATATGGTGCGAAATCACACAACAGAATTGGGAAAGTTTTTGTAATTCCATGCTGTTGTGGTGGAGTTTTTTTGTCAATCCATTCATGAGACACAGGCAGTTCAGCCGCCATGCATGACAGCAAGACGCTTATTTTAACATGAAAAAAAAAAATCCAGACACCAACTATAGACTTATTACAACATTTGCCTGAGAGAAGAAATGAAAAACATTTCACTTCTCAGATGAATGGTGGTTTAATGCTGCATGTCTTAACACATGTGTTCTCAAGATGATGTTTCAAGATGACAACCTTTGATTAGTATGTCTGATGTACTTTATTTCCCCATTTATTTGCACCTTTAAAGTCCCTTTAACTTCGTTTGTCTTCACTTACATAAGTTGGTAGAAGAATTCTTATATAGAATGATGTTTCAAGTCTATAAGCTGCCTGTCAATCATAAGCGCTGATATTCAGTCTCTTTAATTGCTGCCCTGAGGTACGCCTCACAATATCTTTGCAAATCATGAATCATGAACACTAACTATCACTTTCAGAAGCTTATTTATGTTCATGTGCTGCTCGTTAATAATTGTATAGAAGTAAGGGAATGCAAAATTGTCTTGTCTCCTGAACATACAATAGTCAAAGACTACCTAACCGAATAACACAGGAGGCACAATACGGATTGCAAATTTTGAGCATCTGACTTGCTTGCTATAATCACACTGTGAATCATGATACAGACTGATGGGAAATTCATGTGATTTTGGTATGACACACTATCACCCTACTCAAAATAAACTGTAAAATTTTTTTCTTCCCTTTTACATAACAATCATGGGTGTATACATAAATCTCACCTAAAAAAAAAAATGAAACTATTTTATCATTTATTAGTTACTACTGAAATATGTAACATAAGAAGATAGCACAAGGGAATTTGAATCACAAACACTGCCAAATATAAACTTCTAATAAATCCCAACAAACTGCTTTTGTGATTTTCTGTGACACACTGTTCCCTACCAAAATTTGAACTGATTACACACTTAACACTTCATTCTGCTTTACAGCTAGAGACATTAAACCCCCTTAATTGAAGCTATTAAATATTTATTTGCCCTGTTTTATTATACAATAACAATTATAGTGGACATTGAGTCTTTCCATGGTATATGCATAATATGTTAGTAATAATAATAAGCATGACAACATTATATCAAGGATCCTAAGAGCAATACAGGATATTGGTTTTTATTTTTTCTGCTTGTCATCCATGGCTGTGAATGTTTGCATTGCCTGGCCATATAAACCACAGGAAGAGTGGGAGAATAAAGGTGGGACAGCAGCGGTAAACCTCATGACATCACAAGCTTCACAGCCATTGGCTGTTTCCTGAGGGAACAGGGTTTAAAAGCCAAACCAGCAGCCATCTCTCAGCATCAAAACATTGCAAGATCTCATCTGATCAACAGGACCTCAGTCTATCCTCTGACAGTCAAAGGACTGCAAATTTCTCAAAGAAAAAGAGGTAAGTCACTATTAAACAGTTCATTTGTTTTTATTCTTTAGGAGGTTGAGGTTTAAAACCAATTGCCGTCCAAGGATTCAGTGTGCAGATGTTGGAAGAAGCCTGAGTTTTATGTGGAACGTATTTACTTGCTTAAAAATTCTATATAAAAATCATGTGAAGGACTTGCAGCAGCCTATTTTAACCTTAAACTATTTTAAACCTTAAATGCATTGATGCTGCTCTAAGCAAAAAATAAAAATGCATTTTTTTTTCAGCCTCAATGCAAGAACAAGACTGAAGTTATGAAGACTTTTAATGATTCCGACCACAGTTTATTATAGGCAGAGATGATTAACATGAACTTGACAGACGAAAGAGGAAGTTGTGGCTATGGCACATAAAGGCCTCACTAATTTGTCAACTGAGTCATTTATTCCAGCGACACAACCACTAAATTAAAGTTCCATACAAAAGAATAATAATACTGGCTGACTGACAGTTGCCACCATTACTTCTGCCGGCAGCCTCAACAGAACGCTTCCACGCTCAGTTTTCTGTTCTGCACTTCACATTTCCTTTGACGCCACAAAGTTTAGTCGTTGGCTCGCAGCAACAAAGATTCTAATGAGAAAGTCTGGAGCCAGAGGCGTGCTATATCTTGGGATTGTGGCTGCTACATAGTCTACATATAACTTCTGGAATTATACACCAGAGGGAGATCATTATAGGTATCGCCAAGCACACGCTACCTCAACTTGTACTTTATGCAATGCAGTTGTAGCTGAAAATAAATGAGAAGTTCTTTGGCATTTACCAACGTGATTCTGAGTGCCCTTAAAAGGCATGCTTCCTTCCGAGTCAGTTTGCCTTGCAGTAAATACCAAAAATACCCATTCTTGAGGCAATTTATAGCTAGAACATTCAAGTAAAACAGAACAGGCGATCCTCTATGTAATACATGTATTATTACCCTACACTAGTTGGCGTTAACTTTTTAATGGACCTTCTAACATACTTACATTTATAAGTTCAAATTGACGTTCATTGCAACTGTGCAACTTTGTTTTTCTCCCTTTTTTAGAGTATTTTGCACAACCATGAAGACTGTTATCGTTTTAACGCTTCTCATCGCCACAGTCTTCTGCCTACCTGTAAGTTGATTTTAATTGTGAAATCTGGGCTTTAAAGTTTTACGCTATGATTTTTTAAATATTAAGTAAATGCACTTTTTTTTCCTCAGGTCAAGCGCTCAGCCAGCAGTTCGGAGAGCTCAGAAGAAATGATTGCCGTTCAACGGGCAAGTATCTTATTTGATATAGGCAAAATTAACACTGAGTTGAAATTAATAATTTCTATATAAACTATTCTGCTATTTTAACAAAACATCTGTCCTACGCAGCCACCTCCTATTCTAAAAGCTGCTGCTGATATGTTCCAGGCAGAACCTACACAGGTAAAACCCGTCCTCTATAGCCTCTAAAATGTCTATAAGAGAAAAGTTAACCCTTAAAACTCTATTGTTTATTCACCCTTGTGCCATTTATTTCTTTTGTGGAACACAAAATGTGACATTTTTGAGTAATATCTTCAAAAAGGACTGGGGTTGTCAAGCTGAGAAACTACAAAAAAAATAACCAATTTGTTCTTTTGAGTCAGATCTTTTCAAAGAGTTGGTTGATTCAATTCATTATTAAAAAATGGTCTGAATGACTCGTTGACTCACTGATTCGGTTGCAGTGGTTAACAGCTCGCTGTTCCTCACAAAATCAATATTGTACGATACGTTTATGGTGCTATTGCATTGTCAGCGCATGGAGTAATACATAAAAATTATCCACTGAAGACAGAAAGTCAGGTTTGTGTGGCTGAATAAATGATGAGTGAACTATTGGAAATTGAGTGAACTATACTAAACGTCAAAGTACTGACATAAACTAAAACCTTCGAGCTATTTCAATTTAAGGATGTGGTAATTAGCACATACGTGAGCAATACAGTGTTGTTTTATTTACGGCAAGGCGTTTGGTTGTGTTTCAGACCACACCAGCAGATTCCAATGAAAGCACAGACAGTGAAGATGACACTGAGGTGAATGAAGACTCCTCTGACCACATCACACGTCACTGTACCCACAATAGCCAATAAAAGACAACAGGCTCTAAAAACACCATTCTGTTGGTCTAGACGCACTGTAAGTTACCCTGCTGCGAGTCTCAATATTGTTTTTTGCATTTGCAGGAGGAAGATGAGGAATCTAAAACAGATGAGGATGAGGAGAACGTGAGTCACTAAAATACTTAAGTTTTCTGTCATGTAGAACCATTGTGCCCACTGGGATGTATAAAGAAGAATTATGAGAAGCAGGATTTTGGAACAATGAGATTTCACAATGTGCTACCCATGACGCCACAAACAAATATAATCCACCATGATAGCAAGAAAACAAAAGAGTTTTGTATTGTCAGTGCATTAACATGTGTTGTCCATTTAGGAGACTGACTCCAGTGAGAGTAATTCTGGGGAAACTCAGAGCACCGTCGTCCCATCCACAGTCGAGCCCTCGCTGGACCCCATTATCCACACAGGCCGGGGAGACAACATGGGCTACCCAAGCGACTACAAAAAAAGCATTGTTTATGTGGACGCAAACAACTTTGAAAAACTACCTTCCCCATACAAGTCCTACAGCAGTGACAAGTTAGGCGGTTTGACATTTGTGAGCAAGAAGTCGTCTGCTTATGATGACCAGAGCTTCAATGACGTGGAGAAAGAGATTCAACTGCACAAGGTAAATATAAAGGTTACTTTATGTTTGGGAAAAAGTGCCCATGTGCAGAGTGGACAAGTAATAGAAAAGAAAAACATATGTATTTACAACAGAACAAATGTAGCAGAACCATCCTAAAATGATCAGTTTATAGTGTTGGAAGTCCCAATTCATTCGAATCAGTTCATTAGGACGATTCATTTAAATGAACAAGCTAACAAAAAAGATTCACCCGTTCGACTCCCGTTTGATTTTTTTACTCAGTTGTGCAAATTAGAGTTTTGTTGTTGTTGTACAGTATTTAGCTTAAGTTTGATAATTTGTCATCCCAATCGTCACCCTAATTGAGATTGTTGATTCTTTTAAAACCTGTCAATATTTTTGAATGAGCAAAATTATGTCTCTAATTAAATGATAAATGATATAATTGGATAGTCAGCTATTTGTTTTAACATATGGGCAATATAGCTTTATATGTCCTACATAGCATTAATGTAGTTAGCTATGCTATAAGTTAAACAACAAATAGCTACTCTTTCAAAGCTTTAGCTTGACTGTCATTTGTCTTCTTAAAATTTTGACTAGCTTGTTACACTTTTAAATTAGCCTATAGCTTCCCCAACGCTAATTAAAGTCGGCATGAAACTAAAAGTTGTGAGTCTTTTCTTCCCTATTGTGACGTATATCCGAGCGAAACAGCTTCTCGAACAAGACAAAATGTTAAGGGCGGGACTAGATGTTGTTGGGGAATTGACTGGATGGTTGTGGTTCGCTATTCGTGGATCTCATGTGAGTGACAGGTTGCTCCGCCCTCTAGAAGTAAACACGTCATCAGAGAAGAGAAAATGTTACTGCAAGAGAGAGGGGAAGTTATTTTGATTAAATATTTAAAATGATGTCGTGTGTGGGTAAATTATCTATAATAAATAGCCTACTGCAATATTCCATAAAAACAAGAATTGTCAATTTTAAACCATTTTCATAGTTACAACAAGTAATGTTACTGTTACTCACACTTAGAGTTCTACACTCTTTGTGTAACCCTCCTGTCCCATTTACGCAACAGACATGAATGATTCTTCAAATTAACAACTGAATAATATAACAAAACAAGAATGACTTTTGTTTCTCAGGCTCTGCAGGTGCATGATCTTCTGGAGGAGGACAGCAGCACTCCCGAGATGGAGAACATGGAGCCAGGAGACCGCCAGGCGGCTCTGGGAAGCCAAGAGATCGTCCCTGCCGGCAACCAAGAGCCAGACAGCGAGGGAGCGAGTGCTGGAGACTCCACCGACAGCGCCAGCGCAAGCCAGGAGAAAGAAGGGGAGTCGGATAGCAGCGAGGAGACCACAGCCACCCCCGGAGCTGCAGACAGCGACTCCTCACAGAGCACAGAAAGCCAGGAGAGCGATTCGGATGAGCAGAACACACAGACCACCGAGGCTTCCATCATAAACGCAAAGTAATCGCAGTCAAGCCCAGTCGACACAAACGAATGCAAATGTATTAATTGTATGGTGCTTGGTGACTCACTCCACGAGGTGTTATTGTGAGATCGACGACAAACGCAGAGCACAACGACGCGGTTCATGCGAGTTCTTGAGCTGCTGCTATGCAGTTTCATCTCAACAATGTCTTCCTGTTCATTGCACAATTATTTACGAACTTAATGTAAATGTAATTTTATACTGCTCTATGTAATGAATGATCATTAATGAATAAATTTTGTCCTATATCAGTCATGCAGTGTTTCTTAGTGCACCGAGGATACACAAGATAAAGCAATGTCTAAATATTACCAAAGCTAAAAGAATTACAGATACAAATCTAGTAAACCATTCAACATGGACAGAGTTTGCCTTTGGAAGAGTGGAATTTTATACAACACAATTTTTGGTGGTGCTGGCTGAGGCAAAAATACCTTAGATTTAAGACTGCATTTTTTTAAATTTTTTTAAAGGGGTCATGAACTGGCTTTTTAAATTTTATTATATTGTTGAGGTCAACTTATGACGTTCACTTGGTTTTAGCATTCACGAACATAAAAATGAATAAGTAATAGGTACCCTAGTTTTGAGCCTAGCTGAAAAACGCTCGGTTTTTATGGGCGTCTCGCACTGAAGACTTGGAAGTAAACGCCCACTGTTGTGAGTGGATAACAGTTTTGCATATTATAATGAGTTTCAACTCACCCGTCGATGCACGTGGGGGAAATTGCTTTGAAAAGATTTTTTTGGTGTTGAAGGGCCCTTATATTGGCTCAAATATACTGGCTTAGATATTCCCATTTCTGCAGTAATTATGACAGTTTACATTATTTTGTTTATTAAAGGGACACTCCACCTTTTTTGGAAATAGGCTCATTTTACCACTACCCCAGAGTTAAACAGTTGAGTTTTACCGTTTTCGAATGTATTCAGCCAATTTTCTGATATTTAGAAGAATATCAGTAACCAGACCGTTTCTGGTCTCATTGACTTCCATAGTAGAAAAAAATATATACTATGGAAGTCAATGAGACCAGAAACTGGAAAAAAATATATACTATGGAAGTCAATGAGACCAGAAACTGTCTGGTTACTGATATTCTTCTATATATATATATATATATATATATATATATATATATATATCTATATATATATATATATAAATCGGCTGAATGGATTTGAAAACGGTAAAACCCAACTCTTCAACTCTGGGGGGAGTGGTAAAATGAGCCTATTTCCAAAAAAAGTGGAGTATCCCTTTAACAGAAACGTATGACTTGGTCCATTAACACCCAGGCAATAACCAAGCATCTTGGCCTGACTTTCCAGAAACCACCTGGACACTTTATAAACCACATGTAAACTGTAACCACTTTTGAAACATGTTCTTTGATAAATAACAGAAGGGGGTAAAAATAAATGCCTCTCTACTACAGTTACAACAATGTTTTGAACGATATGACATACATAAATTACCAGACTTACCTGGAGAGATGTCAAACCCTCACTTGACTTCTAAAAATGATCACCCACAGCTCTGTGTTTCTTGTGCCAATGTCTTGATGTGAAGGCTTCAGACATATTTGTCAAACTTTGAAGTCTAGTGTCACGGTGTGGCTCTGGCAGAAGGACGAGGAGACCGGAGTATCGGGGAGAACAAGGTTTTAATACGTATAAACAGGCAGGCAGACAGGAATACGGGCACCACACGGGTTCACAATAACCAACAATAGACATCAACCGACAAAGACAGAGTAAAACTGAGGGAACTAAATACACAGATGAATCAGACATAATGGGGTGAAAACAGGTGAAACAGATGAACAAGACGCTGAACGGGAGGCTGATGAGGGAGTGAGTTCAGGTGTGCAGACGAGAGGATCATGGGAAGTGTAGTGCAGGAGACGCTGACAGGATGGTGCAGACGCAGACTGTGACATCTAGTGCTCTGTAATCCTGTTCTGAGATCGCAGTCTGGCCATTTCTTACAAAAAATGAATACTATTCTAAATAAAATGTCTAATTCTTTAATTTGAGATTGGTGTTGACAAAGTAAGAGCACGGTGCACATGACTTCTGCTCCGTTAATGTGACGTTCTTCTCAACGTACAGCAAGTTTAATTACATCTCTAATCACAGAGCTATCAAATCAAATCCTTTGACGTCTGTTAATGTTCGCATGCAGACGCTTTCCATTTATATAATTAACCTAACAACAAAACACACATTTTGATTTAGGCATGAGGCTCAGATGTAAAAAAGCAGCTCTATGAAAGCTCTGAAAATTGTTCAATGCTGAAAAATCTTAAATAAAAATTTGAGTTAATAATTATATATAGGTATTATTTATTAATATTTAGCATATTCTTCATATGCAAATCACTGAGGTACTATTAGTCTCAGACAGCTTACAGTTTGTTCATTGACTAATGCATATTACAAACAAAACTGTATCTCTTTCAATATCTGGCCATCACTGGCTGACTTTACGCAATGTCTGAGATCTGCGAATAAATACCCAGCAATGTGTAACAATGATAAAGGGATATCACTATGACTGATCTCCCACTCACATAATACTGTAGCTGACAAATACAATGAGGTCATGTAGGAAGATTTTTTTTTCTTTTTTTTGTAACAAGCGATGTGCTTCCAATTCCAAATGCGCTTTTTATTGTCACTCAGCAGATGCAACTTTTGACTTTCAGCATAATCTTTAACCATGCAAAACAAATGCAATGGAGCACAGATGTAAAATGTTGAGATAAATTGAAGTTCTTCTTCTAATACCATAGGAGGCAGTGTTGAGGTAATGCATTAAAAGTAATGTGAGTTATGTAATCAGATTACTTTTTTAATGTAACCAATAAAGTAACACATAATCAAATACTTAACACCTTATCAAATACTCAAGTTACATTGTTTCTCAGCTCTCCTGTTCCCATATTGAGAGAAATCTTGAGAAAGTGCAGAAGCGTTGTGTGTGCTGTGTGTGTGTGAACATGATAGTTATTGTAGTTCTAGAGTAAATGAGAGCATTTACTCATCTCACTTTCACAAAAAAAAAAAAAAAAAAAAAAAAAAAAACCGCAATTTTGTATTGCATTACTTTTAAAAGCTACTTTCCTTTTAAAAGCTACATTTGTGCAACTTCCGGGTCTGTACCAAAACGTTCAAAATACCTTGCAAAATCCCTATACTCAGTGTGTAGTAATCCAAACAATACAGTAAATCATTACTTTTAAACACATTACTTTTTTAAAAGCTAGGATGATGCTGGTAAAAATCCTACAAGATTCCATGTCATTTATACTAATGTGTAATTAACTATGTTAATACTACTACAACTACTGATAATAATAATTTTATAACACTATTATTTATTATTATTTCAATCAGTTACTGAAAAATGTATAAGAAAAATGACTGAACTCACATATTAACATTCTGATATTACTTTTTTTTCTTTAGACAAAGTACTACTAACCAATAATAAACCCAATTTAAAAAATAGTTTTTTTTCTTACATCATAAAATAGTTTTCCTTTTTTTTCTTAAATAAGAATATTCCTAAAAAAAACCCAACAAAACAAAAAGCAACAATAACATCAACCTCAAAAAAGAACACGACACCACAATGAGAACATGCAATTTTAATCTTATTAGTTATATTATTAGTATCAAGACCTTCATTATCAACGCATAAGCATAGGTTATACTGTAGACTATAATCAGTTGTACACTGTTATTTGTGTGTTTTGCATGAAAATACGATTAAACAGGAAGTTATTCACAGTTATCATCAAGCCTTCCACATGTCATGTTAGCACTGGTCATATTCTGCGCAACCCAGGTTGTGGTGTCTTCTGTTGTTGGGGTTGTTGTTGTTGTTGTCGTGGGTATTGTTGGTCTTGTTGTCGTGACAGTTGTTGGTCTTGTTGTCGTGACAGTTGTTGGTCTTGTTGTCGTGACAGTTGTTGGTCTTGTTGTCGTGACAGTTGTTGGTCTTGTTGTCGTTACAGTTGTTGGTCTTGTTGTCGTGACAGTTGTTGGTCTTGTTGTCGTGACAGTTGTTGGTCTTGGTGTCGTGACAGTTGTTGGTCTTGTTGTCGTGACAGTTGTTGGTCTTGTTGTCGTGACAGTTGTTGGTCTTGTTGTCGTGACAGTTATTGGTCTTGTTGTCGTGACAGTTGTTGGTCTTGTTGTCGTGACAGTTGTTGGTCTTGTTGTCGTGACAGTTGTTGGTCTTGTTGTCGTGACAGTTGTTGGTCTTGTTGTCGTGAAAGTTGTTGGTCTTGTTGTCGTGACAGTTGTTGGTCTTGTTGTCGTGACAGTTGTTGGTCTTGTTGTTGTGACAGTGGTCGGCGGATTTGTTCTTGTAGTTGTAGGGCTTGTGCGTGGCACAACAACTTCCTCAGAAGAATCCGATTCCCTTGATTTAGACTCATTTGATTCAGAGTTTGAATCCTCACTGGAACCGGATCTTGAGTCTGATGAATCAAATCTTCTGCGCAAAGGAAACTGGGGATTCAAACAGTTGAAAAAAAGTTTTATTAATAATAGTACTGTATGCCTTTGAAAGAGCAATAAAGTAATTATATATATATATATATATATATATATATATATATATATAAGAATATCGTAAAAAGATGACTGCTTACTGGTTTTGAAAAGACAGATGCAACAAAAAGCATCAGTAACAATGCCTGAATTGACTTCATCCTACAAAACAAAAGCGCTTAATGAGATTGATGTGAAACATTTATTCTCGAAATATTGTTTATCATAGAATAATATTTTTTGCTTGTATTCAGTGGTTATTCAGGTACCAGTAATATAGATTCAAAGCCATAAATGTAGCATAACTCAAGAGATGAGTGAGTTACCTTGCGCTGATGTTCTCGTCCAGTTGTTGTAATGTCTCAGTCTGTATTAGTCTGGCATCTGTGAAAATGTGGCTTAAATACTGGATGGATGTGAATAAACCAAGGCTTGGTCCAGTGAATTCCCACGTAGATGACGTGACAATAAGTCAACATTTGTGCAACTTCCGGGTCTGTACCAAAACTTTCAAAATGCCTTGCAAAATCCCTTCAACACTCAGTGTGTAGTAATCCAAACAAGACGGTAAATCATGCAACGCCGCTGTCCCAATGCATTGTTCAGACAAATCACATTGTGTGCCACGTGTTTAATTGAATATATGATTCACATCCTCAAATGTATCAACACAGAATACATACATGATTATCATCATCGAAAGCCTGACATGAGCAAAACATTTTGTTGAAAAATATATACATACGTTACAGATATACATCATCAATATGTCTACAATGTTACAGATATAATGTGTGCACTGCAGTGAGGCTAATAGTCAATACCCTATAACCCATATTTAAAGAAAACAGCTAAAATCCTGTGATTCCTTCATACAATAGGGTTCAACAGTAGACAGTTCATTTATCCAAAAAGCTTCTCTTCTCAAGAGCTGTTACTCTATAGACCATTTTGCAAGATGTAAATAACACTGGTCCAGAAACATTTCCTGTTTCAGTTTGTAACTGTTTTCTTTATTTCACATGTAAGAAAACATCTCAAAGATGTTTGTTTAACTTTTTGATTCAGTTTTATATGTTCTGTTGGTTGTATTTTATCCCAGCTTTTATGTAGCGTTAAAAAACTCAAACAGGAAGTGCTTCTGGACCAGTGTTGTTTACATCTTGCAAAATAGTCTATAGTTTACTCAAGGGTTTGGCAATACCCTATCAAGACCAATAAACCTTAGGGAGGCAGCAGAACTAGCTTCTTGTATAATATTTAGCAATATAGTCTTATCAAGGTTGTTGTTTCTGATGGTGGCCTTATGTTCTGCGATTCTCAACTTAAAGGTCCTCTTCTTCTTGATCCCATGTTTCAAACTTTAGTTAGTGTGTAATGTTGTTGTTAGAGTATAAATAATATCAGTAAAATTATAAAGCACAAAGTTCAATGCCAAGCAAGATATTTTATTTAACAGAAGTAGCCTACATCGAACAGCCTGTTTGGACTAAATCCCATACTTCCTTCTTCAATGACGTCAGTAGACCAGTTTTTTGACTAACGTCCGCCCACAGGAATGCTCCCTCAATTTGCGCACTTCTTATAACTTACTTTGTTTACTCAGCTCTTACGGTGATTTAAGTAAAACTGACGGTTCATCTTTTGTGTGATGTACAATAAACTTTATTAAACTCATCATCAGTATATGTTTGACCAGACAGCAGACATCAGATTCAAATTGTATTTTAAAAGAGAGTTTTATTCTTTTTTTCTTCTAAAAGAGGCTTGTTCACAAAAAAAGAATACCGCAACAGCTACCTCGCCATATGAACAAATACCTAAATGACAGTAAACAGCCTTCTTATATTCAAAGTCCCCTCTTACAAAAATACCTAACCTGGGTTTTACTGTCCCCACGCCTGTGAGGTCAAAAGACTAGATGATACAGTGCCCCTTCTGACTTTATTGTCTTCACTCCCGTGAGGTCAAAAGGTTTTATAATGCAGTGGTCTTTCTGAGCCCCCTGTCTTCCTCGAGTACAATCTATCCATGTCAAAAGGATCAAAAAGTTCTTTCTGACCATATGTTTTGGTGTGTGTTGTGTCGTGTGTGTGTGTGTTTATTTCTGTCACGTGAATACAAATACATTCCAGGAGAGAAAAACACATGATTGAATTAAAAAAAAAAAAAAACCTCCATAATGTAAAAGAAAGAATAAAATATACATTTTTACACAACAAACCCTGGTGATTCGCATGTTAGTTTTGATGTTTATGTGTTGAATGTATGTTTATTATTGTAATAGTTTACTTTGGTTAATACTGTGCGTATTTATTTGGCTAGGCAAAAATAAGTTATTGTTTTGATGTCATTAAAGGCTTTATCAGCGATTGTGGGTGATGTCACTTCTGTTTGTGTTTGAAGCAAGATCCAAACAAACCAAGTTAGCTCACCCCTCCCTCCCGTCTCGTGCATCATGAAAAACTCACACACTAAATCACTACAATTTGATATTCGCTGAATCGCTAGAGCTATTCAAGTTTAGTCGAGCTTCACTCACATTTTTTGAGTGTAATATTTTTTGTAACCTCCTGAGACCCGAGAGTTTGCCTGATGTGCATTTTATAATTTTTCTTGCTATTTGGGACAAGTAGGACCTAATAACTATAATAACTAAAATTTGTTTTTGTACAGGAAGTAGTTTTTGCATAAAATGATGTCCTCATGCAAGGACAGTGGGTCTATCTTAACTACTTGAGACCTGAGTTTTGGTTTGGTGTGCTTTTAGATTTCTTAGCTTTTTGGGGTTAGGAGGGAGCAAGAAATATAACCAGATATTATATTTGAACATGAAGCACTTTTTGAAAAAACAAAAAAACAAAAAATTGTCTATATGCACAGAAAACAATCAATACACCATTGTGTAAAAAAGTGCAAATCTATTTTTTTTTTACAGCATGAGCATTGTGCCTGAACATTTTTCATTGTTACTCTTGCATGCATAACTTCTGAAAATTGATATGGAAAAACAAAATAAATATAATAATGAAATATAATATCCATAATAATATATAATATCCACATAAAAAAACATATCCAAAACAAATTGAAAATTTGATTTCTTTTTTGCAATGCTCCAAAACTTCTGCTTCTCCAAACTAGAAATGTTCTTTTTATCTGTGGGAACAGTGGATCACACTTAACCGGTGTGAAAGACTGTGTAACTGTTGCCCCTGAACCCTCCATGGGCTTATTCGTGCCCAGGAGATTCCTGCCACGAAGCTCAATGCAACTACATTTTCATTTTTTTGCAAGTTTCAACGAAGCTTAGTCCCATTGTCCACATATGGGGACATCAACTTTAGCAGCTTGGTAAATCTTTATTTTTACAAAAGTTTGTCAAATGTGCATGCCGTTTCAAACATACAACACTATTATGCATAACTTAACAAGAATCAATAATGAAATGTTATTAGATTGTTTACCTTGTGGAAGTTTTGGTCTGGAGTGGCTGCGTGACATGTGACCTGTTTTCTCTGCCATCTTTAAATTATGTTAATTTTTTTTCTCTTCTGACGCCACCAGATGGCAGTGTAAGTGTCCTCGTTTGTGAAAAACATGTTCCAGTCACACAGAATTAAGTATTATGCTGCACAGAACCAAAAATGTAATGAAAATGAAAAACGACGGTATTCCCTCGCCCTATATCCTCCTTCTCTTTTCTTGGGGATTGCCTCTTCCATGTTAAATGTATCTGGTCAGTAGCATAGGGTTGACGTCGCTGGCTTATTCTTCAGCTCCGCGTGCAGACACCGTGCACGAGCGCAAAAATAAAAAGCTAGCAGGTCGTTAGGAAAGATTAGATGAATGTGATATTTTTTTGTTTGGGCCTGACATCGCTAAAACAACCTTTAATATAAATGTGCATTGTTGGAATATGGTACCCTTGCTAAAGTGGTTGCCCTCATATCGGTTTGGTGGGAAATCACTTATTTAACCAGTGTTGGAGGAGGCTGCTCTATCACGAATCCAAAAGTACTTTAGCGCTACAGTAGGTTTTGGCTGCTTCCTTTCCATTAGTTTTTAAATGTATTTATTTTTACTATGTACTTTGCACAGATTGCACAATTATTGTTTAGAAATGATATTCTTTTGCTTCAGAATCCATCTTGTCATACCCTGCCTTCCTAGCTCGCCCTTAGAAGCAACTTTCCCCACTAGGATGGTTAACCTTACTTATTTTGACCTCATACACACACACACACAAATTCCTGTGAATCGTGCATTATTGTATAAAAAAATCATATAAGGTTTCATGTCATTTACACTACTGATATATTAATACTACTACAACTACTGATAATAATAGTAATACTAATACTTGTTGTGTACTATTATTATTGTTTCCTTTGGTTACTGAAAAAGGTTCAAGAAAAGTTACTGATTTCAAATATTATTAATATGCTGATATGAAATAATATTTTCTTCTTACTTCTTACTGAAAAAAAGAACACTTAAAACCATAATATGGACATGCAATTTTAATCTTGATTAGTTACATTATTCATTATTATCAAGGCCTTCATTGTCAATGCATAAACATGATTTTATACTGTAAACTATAATCAATTGTGAATCAATTAATCAATCAATCAATCAATCAATCAATCAATCAATCAATCAATAAAAATCAATTGTAGACTATACTGTTATTTGTACAGTCATTTTTTTTTTCAAATTTATGATTAAATACCAATATTGCAAGTTACTATCTGTTGTTATCATCATCCTTTGCACAGGTCGTTTTAAGACTGGTCACATTCAGCGTAACACACTTTGTGGGTTATCATGACACCATTGACATATCTGTAATGTCTGTCATTGGGGTTGTTGTTGGTGCTGTTGTCATGGGTGTTGTTGTCATTGTTGTCGGTGCTGTTGTCATGGGTGTTGTTGTCATTGTTGTCGTGGGGGTTGTTGTTGGTGCTGTTGTCATGGGTGTTGTTGTCATTGTTGTCGGTGCTGTTGTCATGGGTGTTGTTGTCATTGTTGTCGTGGGGGTTGTTGTTGGTGCTGTTGTCATGGGTGTTGTTGTCATTGTTGTCGTGGGGGTTGTTGTTGGTGCTGTTGTCATGGGTGTTGTTGTCATTGTTGTCGTGGGGGTTGTTGTTGGTGTTGTTGTCATGGGTGTTGTTGTCGTTGTCGTGGGGGTTGTTGGTGTTGTTGTCGTGGGTGTTGTTGGTGTTGTTGTCGTGACAGTTGTTGGTCTTGTTGTCGTGACAGTTGTTGGTCTTGTTGTCGATCTTGTTGTCGTGACAGTTGTTGGTCTTGTTGTCGGTCTTGTTGTCGTGACAGTTGTTGGTCTTGTTGTCGTGACAGTTGTTGGTCTTGTTGTCGTGACAGTTGTTGTTCTTGTAGTTGTAGGGCTTGTGCGTGGCGCAACAACTTCCTCAGAAGAATCAGATTCCCTTGATTTAGACTCATTTGATTCAGAGTTTGAATCCTCGCTGGAACCGGATCTTGATTCTGATGAATCAAATCTTCTGTGCAAAGGTAGTTTCTGGGGATTCAAATAGTTGAAAAAAAAACGTATTATTATTTAAAGAAATGTATGCACTTGAAAGACACTGAAGTAGCAATAAAAGTAACTTTTATATACTTTATATAAAAAGTTTTATTTTAAGGTAAAAGGATAACTGATACTTACTGGTTTTGAAAAGACAGATGCAACAAAAAGCATCAGTAACAATGCCTGGATTGACTTCATCCTACAAAACAAAAAGTGTCAATGTGAACCATTTATTCTCTAGATATTGTTTACCACAGAATAATATTTATTTTTTATTTTTAACACATTTAGCTTACTTGTATTTAGTGATTATTCAGTTACCAGTAATATAGATAGATTCAAAAGCCATAAATGTAGCATAACTCAAGAGATGAGTGAGTTACCTTGCGCTGATGTTCTCGTCCAGTTGTTGTAATGTCTCAGTCTGTATTACTCTGGCATCTGTGAAAATGTGGCTTAAATACTGGATGGATGTGAATAAACCAAGGCTTGGTCCAGTGAATTCCCACGTAGATGACGTGACAATAAGTCAACATTTGTGCAACTTCCGGGTCTGTACCAAAACTTTCAAAATGTTTTGACTTATTTTCTTAATCCTCTTCATCCCCAATTAATGGGACATAAAGCTGTGTAGTAATCCTAACAAGACGGTAAATCATGCAACGCCGCTGTCCCAATGCATTGTTCAGACAAATCACATTGTGTGCTTCGTGTTTGGCTTGTAAAGGCTCAAAACTTAAGCGTATGTAACTTATGTACAGGATTTACTATACTGTACAACCCATGCGTGTGAAATTATGGCCTTTGACTTTATATTTTTTACACATAGTTGCATGCAATTTTAATCTTAATTAGTTACATTATTCATTAATATCAAGGCCTTCAATGTCAATGCATAAACATGATTTTATACTGTAAACTATAATCAATCAATCAATAAAAATCAATTGTAGGCTAAATACCAATATTACAAGTTATTATCTGTTGTTATCATCACCCTTTCCACAGGTCGTGTTAAGACTGGTCACATTCAGCGTAACACTTATGTTGTGTAACAAATACAGCATAAAACCTGAGATTTAAATAAGCCTATAAAGGGTTAATAGGGTTATTTAAAAAAAGTATCAAGAAACGGAAAAATCTCTTGGAAATCTAGTTCAAAACATATGTGTCAAGTACTTGGGGCGAGGTCGGTGGTGCGGTGGACTCTGCGACTGTGTGCCGACATCAGCGTCCCTCAAGAGGTCAGGTTGGAACTGATTTCACCAAGTACAACACAATTTCCATTAACCAAATGGATAATCAATTTGAGGGACAAGTTTACAGTTTATTCCAAGTTTCGGCTTACAACCAGGGTTTGGTCATTCTCAAAAATCATTTCCCTCAGATTTTTAGGGATAACTTATGGGTAAGGTTAGGTTTCGGGTAGGGATTGGGTTAGGACAACAGTTTTGGACAGGAATGTTCCTGGATAAACAAAATATATTGACCCAGCAACGTGTCCAACTCTGTAAAATCAGGACGTGCATCTTGTACACCTGCAACACCACCAGGTTGGCCCACTACTGCTCTCTTACCCACAAGTTCAGATGTAAACTGACAAGGCTTTAGGGGCAAAGTGGAAGCCTCGTCGGATGAGAGGTAACCAGCTTACAATTCCTCCATCCAGGGCATCTTCACATACCCATGTTCCTCCAAACTTGTAACGTTAGTGCAGTTGGACTTGCTGGGTGGGAACATACAGGCAGAAAAAGATTTCCTCCAATCCACACGGCACAGAGCACAGATACAAACATCTACACATGATTCACTGTCATAGTTTAAGATATAGTAACAAATTGTGCTAAAAATGCTTAAAAGAATTACGCATGCTAAGGAGGCATATGTGTTAGTGGATACCTTTGGTGTGTTTTTGACCTTCATGACCTTCTATTCTCTGGAAGATGGGCTAAATAAGTAAACACGGGTTCACTCAGCCACCTCTCTGATACCAAATACAGACATTGCCTTTAACATGAAGACAAGAATAGAAATAGAAAATAGTATAGATTTTAAGAAAACCACTGGCATATGTGATTAATGGCATGTATCACATACTTCTATGAAAGAAAACTTTTTTTAGACTTTCATTGTTCATTGTTGTGAGATGTCAGTGGCATGACATCTGACTTTTTATCCATAATGATGGATATTTAGATTTTACCACTGGATTTTTTTGTCTTTGGTATTGCATGAGTGAGTGTAACTGTTCATATGACCAGAGCAAACAGGTTTAGCAGCTCAGACAGATACTTCACCAACCCAAAAGATGTCAATGATGACTGAGGATGTGAAACTGTCAGAAATGTAATTTTCTACATTGATGATATCATCTGACATAATCCCATATATCAGCTCCTACATGAATGGTAGAAGTTATAAATAAATGACTCTTTTAAAGGTGGATTGTCTCTGATGTTCAGACAGTGGCCACATTTACAATGCAGGACTTGATGCCCAATTCAGATTTGTTGATGTAACATCTATTTCAATTGTTACTCAGTTACTAATCTAACTCAATACATTGTTAGGTTGTTAGGTGCTGCTAAGGAGATTGAGTGTTATGTCAAAAAATAAATAAAAAAATCACAGAAATGGGATGATTAAAGAAATCAAGCCAGCTTTTCTGACAAAACAAAACAATCAAATCAAACAATCAACATACAATTGTCGAAAGAGAGTACTTTAAGATAAATGCCCTCTAAAGTTGGTTATATTCTTTATATAAGTTATTCAGTCCCTTTTGTTGAGGAAATCAAGAGAGTTCAGTCCTTATTTCAACAATTCCAAGACAACAGTAATCCTACCCCTCTGGTTGAGGTAATAAATGAAGCACTCTTTCATTCTTGTCTTTGTACTTTCTTTATGTTCTTTCATGGGGTTAACTCGTCATCTCAAAACCCTACCCAATTACTTCCTCAACCCCAAACCGTTACTGCCCTAGAGTCCCCCAGCCCCAAGTCCCGAGTCCCATCAACCTGTCTCGAGTCCCTAGTGTCTACAACTTCTTCCAGGCTGTTTTTAGAAACCCCCAAGCCACTTCCCTACCACCACACCGCTCTTATGATTGGACCATAGACCTTCTCCCTGGCACCTGTCCAACTAGAGGACAGAATCTTTTCCCTGTCTCCCCCTGAGCACATCGTTGTGGACACATACATCAAGGAGTCCCTAGCGGCTGGCATCATCCGTGCTTCCACTTTCCCTGCGAAAGCAGGCTTCTTCTTTGTGAGGAAGAAGGATGGAGGACTCAGGCCTTGTATTGATTACCACTTAATAAAATCACGGTTCGAAATTGTTACCCCTGGCTCTGATCGTCTTTGTGCTGCTTCAAGGGGCTTCCATTTTCTCCAAACTGGAACTACGCAACGCCTACCATCTTGTGTGGATTCAGCAAGGGGATGAATGGAAGACGGCATTCAACGCTCCCACGGGTCACGATGAGTATCTGGTGATGCCATTCGGGCTCACCAACGCTCTAGCAGTCTTCCAGGCCCTAATAAATGACGTACTCAAGAACATGCTAAACAAGTTTGTTTTTGTCTACTTGGACAACATTTTAATCTTTTCGAGGTCTCTTGGGGAGCATGAAGGGCATGTCAGTGCTGTTGTCCAATGCCTCCTGAATAACCATCTCTATGTGAAACCTGAGAAATGTGAGTTCCACGTCACTCATGCTCGGTTTCTCGGTTTTATAATCAATATAGTTTTATAATCAATATAGTTTTATAGTCCTGAAATGGCCTACCCCTACAACAGGGCTGGTACCTCATGGAGGTCTGGAGAAGTGCACGTCTAGCCTTCTTCCATCAGGCTAACCGTCATTGACAAAGGGCTCCCAGCTTCCGGGCTGGCCAACATCCTACATCAGGATATTAGGTCTGGGAACTCACCATTGACAGGGCTCAAAACGAGGGGCGGGATAAACGGTTGTCTTTAAAATTCCCTCTGCACACAACAGGATAGTGCTACAATCAACCAGAGCAACGAAGAAGGTGATACATCTTCCTTTTTATAAAATGACTCAAGTGCCGTTCTTTGTTCATGTTTCAAAGAAAAGCTTAACTTTAAATCACCCAGAGTTGCGGCCAAAGCCGAATTGAAAGACGGCTGTTCGCCAGCAGCAGCAGCCATTTTTTGTTTTCAAGTAGCAGTGAACCGTCGCATCTCTGTCGTCATTATGTTAAGCCCGCCCGTCGACTCTATACACGATGTGATTGGCCTGGCTAGAGTTTGTTTTATCCAGCCCGAAAGTCAACGGAGAGTTGCTACTATACTGACTGCAAAATAATTTTATTAGCCGCTAGGGGGAGTCTAGATTTCTAGGCTACCTGGCGCCCTGAGTTTCCTAGGATTTTTGAGACCCTGTGAAATAGTAAGGTTTTTCTTTGTTAAAGTTATTTAAAGAAGTTCTCTTGCATCTGTTTATTTTTTTTGTTGTTGTTGTGTTTTTGTTATACCTCCATTTTGAGGAGATTCTTTGTTGTTTTTTTTTTTACATCATCTTTTGTTTATTAAACTATCTTACCTAAGACCTCGTATCCTGTGTTTCAATTGGATCCTATCCCTGCTTTCTGGTAGCTCAGTGGTATTACCGCCTAGCAACCAACGCATTCTCATTGTTTAGCGTCATATAGAACGCTATATGACAAAACGGCGCTATACTACGCACATGGCACCCGTTATCGTTAATATAACACGCGCTGTGATGGTTAGGTTTACAGTAGTCTCATATTACGCTAAAGGATTTTTGACGCCTTGGGTTCGTGTGTTATATTAACGATAACGGGTGCCATGTGCGTAGTATAGCGCCGTTTTGTCATATAGCGTTCTATATGACGCTAAAGGATGAGAACGGGAGTTCTAAGCTGGGTTGTGACACAATAAAGATTTATTACAACATATGACTGAGGCCTGAAACTGATTTGAGAATATTGAAATGCTTTTTTCTGCTTACATGTGTGGGTCATGACCGATTTGTGCCAGATGGGAGGAAATAAAATCTGAATTAATTCATTTGAACCATGTAATGTAAATTCAGCATGGCGAAATATAGGCTGTGGGGACCGCTTAGTAGCGCACTATACGTGATTAAATCGCCTAACGTTTCTACAAAATGCACCATCACAAGATTTTATTAAAATGTGAAACTTTAGGATTAATATTGATTGTCATGTGAGCTTAATTAATGCTAATGTTCACCAGTTCTGGACAGAATGCAGCTGCAGCAGCCGTCTGATTACCAGCACTAAGGTTTTTTTTTTTGCATTATCACAAGCTTTTTGACTTAGTCACAAGAAGTCAAGGATCAAGTCAATGAGGAGGACAGAATCTCTCAGAACTGCCCAGAAATTCCAGCCTAGAAAAATGTTCAGTAAAAGATCTGTTAATGCAACCTGTGGTTGGCACTGAGGCAAAACACATAAACATCATGGTGTTTAGGGGAAATTCATTTACACAATCACTCTCGTTTGACGCAGTTGTGACACAACCGCTATGGTGAGGATTTGTAAAGTTTCATTGAGTTGCTCTGGCAGTCTCAACGTTGTCTTAATTAAATAATTCACCCAAAAATAATTACTCCCAAACCTGTTGGACCTTCTGTGTTCCTTCCAAAATAAAAGGCCTGTTTCTCCAGAATTTGCCATATTTGCAGCATTGTCTCCTTGGACACATTAACATGATGTCCAATTTTGTGAACATTCCTTAATGTTTTATTTTTAAATTCCATTGAATTATTCTATCCACGTCACTAAAGCAGTCTAAATGGTCCGTTCACAATCAGACTGATCTGGTTCTTAAGTTCAGCTCACTGATTCAGTGATCCAATGGAAAACAGCCCAATGGAGGGCATCAGCGAACTTCAGCCTTTGCAAAAATCTAGTATGACTGTTTTGTTTTCCAGAGAATAAATAAAGTTATTCAAGTTCGGAACAACACGAGAGTCAGTAAATCATGACCGAATTTTCATTCTTAGCTGTTCCTTTAATAACGTCATTTGTTTCCACTTTCCAAAATCTAAACGGGTACATTTTGTCATTGGCACAAAGTTAGGATACTTGACAGCGGATATTATCTGATTTCCCCCTGTGTACACTATAACTTTAAAGTGAAAATCTAAATGCATATGATACCATCTCATAATATTATTTTTAGACAGTGGCCGCAAAAGGTATTTGGACTTAAGACACACCTAAAACTCTCTGAATAACATTGCGTTATAAAACAACAAAGTAAATACAGACAGCACAAGTATTGTTTTCAAGTGAAATATTTCACCATGACTAGTTTGAAAGGTTTTAAGTGATGAACAATAGAAATACTGTTGCAAATGAAGACAAAAGGTATTGTGACATTTTCTGAATGTCAAATGTTAGCGCTGGTATGGTTAATATGATAGAAGACCTGTGAGGGTCTACGTGCAGGAAAGACGTCCAGCCAACAGAGAACTTTCTCAGAACTTCCACTAACGTCAGTGCATGAACGAAAAATCTTCATGTAAGGTATCTGGTCTTTGATATTTTTTTTCCAAAAAATTATTTACAAAAAGATTGTTCATGGAAATATTCAGGTAAAAACCTTTAATCGATTGGAAAACGACTGTAAATTGATTACAAATACATTTTACACAAAAACAAAATGTTTGACAAAACTCGTCCTAAATTTATATTATTGTGACTTTATTAATGATCATTGTTTTAAATTGGTTCATGTATTTATTGTAAGAATAACAGCCTAATTATTTTTTTTAAAAAGATCATTGTTTCCACTTTATTTCGATAGTCCACTTTAGACATTCTAACTATAAGTAAGTTTGCAACTACATGTCAACTAACTCTTATTAGAGTATTGGTAGATTGTTAGGATATGGTTAGGTGTTAGGATTTGAGTTCAAATAAGTTGACTTGTAGTTGTCAAGTTACTTAAAGTCAGTGTAAAGTCTGTTGAGAAGCATTAAAGTAAAGAGTTCAGATATTAAGCAGACAGTCAACTAATACTCCAATGAAAGTTAGTTAACATGTAGTTGCAAAGATACTTAGCCTATAGTTAGAATATTTAATGTGGACTATAGAAATAAAGTGTTGTGAGTTAATTTTCTCTATACCACTTTATCCAAACCACAAGCTGAATAGTATAATTTTAGAATACAGAATTACAATTGAACTGTTTATACCTTAATGTTTAATAACATTATTTTATAATAATTTCTCAGTCTTTCTGAAGCTGATGATCAGTGGGTTAATGTGACCTCTACAGGTAAGGATAATGTGTGTGTGTACACCTGAGAGCCCAGAGGGTTATAATGTGGGAAGAAGTTAGAGCCAAGGGGAAGCTGTCCAGACAACTGGCCGAAGCTGCTGAAGGATTCCAGTCTGGGAGAAGGATAATAGTATGTACTGGTCACGGTGTTGGCGAATCTCTGAGCCAAAGGACGTCGGATAAATCGGAGACTCTGTCATGGAAAGAAATGAAAGTATCCAGTTTGAGCTTCTTCATATCACACACATATTGAGATTTACAAATTTACACTTGATCAAGCATCATTTTGAGCTCATGATACAAGCTTTTATTTGATCAATCATTAGGTTCGACCCAATTGGCATTTGTATTACAAGTACGCTAACAGACTTCAATGTTAAATGACGAAATAAATAACTTTATACAACTCCACACAATTGTAGTGCATAAGTGCATCGTCTATAGTAGACACAAATTGATAGTACATGCATGCTATTTTTTACTGATTATGTCACTGAGATGCAATATTCTAGTATAATCTTCAGAACAAATGCCATGTTTGTTTGAATGTTATAAACAGGGTTGAAGAAAGGTTCTTTTAAAAGTAATGCATTACAATATTGCGTTACTCCCTAAAAACTGAACCCATGACTTTTTTGTTGCAAGCGCCACATTCTCTACTGTTTGAAATAGAGTGTTCTCTATGTAGACATACAGTAGACATATGGTAGATACACAGTAGACACACAGTAGACATACAGATTAGACACACAGTAGACATTCAGTAGACATAGAGTAGACACACAGTAGACATACAATAGACATACAGTAGAACAGAGTCCACACAATACAAGTCCTAGTCCAAGTCACATAAAAAATAGCACATGCATTAGTGAAATTAGAATAAAATAACTCACCTCTTAACTAAATTGAAAAACCAAGTTATGGAAGAGAGTAAAAGATGATAAACCTATAGTGTACTGGTTTCTTTGGAAGCATTTTAAGTGCATATTAACAATTTGTCCAAGAGAGAGAGAGAGAGATGCTGACCTCTACTGGTTCAAATCTGTCATTGAAATCGGATAAATTATTCACAAGTTCAAGGCTATTTTTTTCCACCTAAAATGAAAACACTTATATAGGCTATGTAGACGTTACCTATAATTTAATATCACGTGACAATTTTTACAGTGTAATAATGCACACAGATATAATAAAATAAAATCACAAAACATATCTACATTTTGAAAGAAAACAATCCTTCAAAAATACCACATCAATAATAAAACAAATAATAAAAAATCTGAATCTTTGAAAATAAATGATTTCTGACCTTGCTGTAAGCCTAGTTAGCCACAAATATTTTAATTGAACAATTAATCAAGTAATTTTTATCCCTGCAAGTAAACGGTGTGCTACTGCCACTAGCCACTCAGAAAATAGACCATCTTATTTTATTTTATTTTATTTTATATTATATTATTATTTATATTATTATTTTAGGGTAAAAATTAAAGATGAAGACATTCATTGTAGTGTTGTCTATCCTGGGTCTTTGTCTCAGTGCTCCACTAAGTTCCACAAAAAAAAAAAAAAAAAAAAAAAAAAAAAAAAAAATCAATAACCGGAAGACAATACAATGCTGAATAAAGTTGTAGTTCTTGTTATATATGTAAACATTCTAACTAACCCACTGATGTCACATGGACTACTTTGATGATGTCTTTATTTCCTTTCTGGACAAGGACAGTATACCATACATACATTTTCAATGGAGGGACAGAAAACTTTCGGACTAAATCTAAAATATCTTAAACTGTGTTCCGAAGATGAACGGAGATCTTACGGGCTTGGGACGACATGAGGGCGAGTCATTAATTACATCATTTTCATTTTTGGGTGAACTAACCCTTTAAGTGTGCAATAATGTGATCTGTTTCCAATTTACTGTGTGTATCTAAAAAGGTTTACTTAAGCTATATCACATGACCAAGAGTGTACTTTGTCCAATTATGTTGTCCATACTTGTAAAATTGTTTTACACAATAAAAGATGTAAACATTGCACTGACTGTAGTGGATTTATTGTTGCTTCTGTATTATATTCATGAAATAAATAAATAAACAAACAAATAAAGATTATACTTAATAAATACATAAAAGTGCCAACTAAATAGAGGAGATTAGGTTTGTTTGGATATATGGTTTGATCAGGGTTAATTTCGCCCTCTTCACACATCTGACATTAAAACAGATTTGAAATGAGGACTACTCATTTTATATATTGTAAAATAACATTGTAGTGAAATTATAGTTGCTTCTGTACTATATTCAATAAGTAAATTAATAAAAAGTGGCAACTAAATAGAGGAGATTGTGTTTGGTTGGATATATGGTTTGGTCAGGGTTCATTTTACTTCTCCTAACCCACAATACATTAAAACCAGTCCTGAGGACAAATTTTATATATATTTATTTATACAAATTTTTAATATCTAAGCAAAAAATTACTTCCCCAGCTAAAGTATTATAAAAAAAAATCGGGAAAGAAATATTTAAAATATATGAGTTTATACACTCACCGGCCACTTTATTAGGTACCCCATGCTAGTAACGGGTTGGACCCCCTTTTGCCTTCAGAACTGCCTCAATTCTTCGTGGCATAGATTCAACAAGGTGCTGGAAGCATTCCTCAGGGAGTTTGGTCCATATTGACATGATGGCATCACACAGTTGCCGCAGATTTGTCGGCTGCACATCCATGATGCGAATCTCCCGTTCCACCACATCCCAAAGATGCTCTATTGGATTGAGATTTGGTGACTGTGGAGGCCATTTGAGTACAGCGAACTCATTGTCATGTTCAAGAAACCAGTCTGAGATGATTCCAGCTTTATGACATGGCGCATTATCCTGCTGAAAGTAGCCATCAGAAGTTGGGTACATTGTGGTCATAAAGGGATGGACATGGTCAGCAACAATACTCAGGTAGGCTGTGGCGTTGCAACGATTGGGGCCCAAAGAGTGCCAAGAAAATATTCCCCACACCATGACACCACCACCACCAGCCTGAACCGTTGATACAAGGCAGGATGGATCCATGCTTTCATGTTGTAGACGCCAAATTCTGACCCTACCATCCGAATGTCGCAGCAGAAATCGAGACTCATCAGACCAGGCAACGTTTTTCCAATCTTCTATTGTCCAATTTCGATGAGCTTGTGCAAATTGTAGCCTCAGTTTCCTGTTCTTAGCTGAAAGGAGTGGCACCCGGTGTGGTCTTCTGCTGCTGTAGCCCATCTGCCTCAAAGTTCGACGTACTGTGTGTTCAGAGATGCTCTTCTGCCCACCTTGGTTGTAACGGGTGGTTATTTGAGTCACTGTTGCCCTTCTATCAGCTTGAACCAGTCTGGCCATTCTCCTCTGACCTCTGGCATCAACAAGGCATTTCCGCCCACAGAACTGCTGCTCACTAGATGTTTTTTCTTTTTCGGACCATTCTCTGTAAACCCTAGAGATGGTTGTGTGTGAAAATCCCAGTAGATTAGCAGTTTCTGAAATACTCAGACCAGCCCTTCTGGCACCAACAATCATGCCACGTTCAAAGTCACTCAAATCACCTTTCTTCCCCATACTGATGCTCGGTTTGAACTGCAGGAGATTGTCTACATGCCTAAATGCACTGAGTTGCCGCCATGTGATTGGCTGCTTAGAAATTAAGTGTTAACGAGCAGTTGGACAGGTGTACCTAATAAAGTGGCCAGTGAGTGTATATATATATATATATATATATGTGTGTGTGTGTGTGTGTGTGTGTGTGTGTGTGTGTGTGTGTTACTCAATAGAGATATAACACTGTTATATGTTTTTGATATAAGATTTGGATACCTGTGATTGTGTATGTAAATGTAATAATTATGTAAATTATGAAAAAGTTTAAGTTAAAAAGGTTTTAAAAAATGAAATATTCAAAAAAAACAAAACAAAGAAAAGTAAAATAATAATAGAATTATGAGGCATTGTAAAGGCTGAAATAAACTCAATGTTAAGAGGTGTTGAAGTAGAGAGAATGCTGGAGCTTTGCAAGCACAGTTTGACCATCACAGCAATCAGCTCTCAGCTGTGTGTTAATGACAGGGCCACTCATTATAGCCTATTACAAGAGCACACTGAAAAACACAACACAAACACTGTACAGCTGAATGAGAACAGTATGAGAGCAAACTCTGCTCATCTCAACAGATTGCTGAAATAAAGGGGAAATTAGGTTCAAATGAGATTTGGCTTATAATGTTAAAATGCTAGATTGATCTGAAAGCTTTTAATTTCATCTCCATTTATCACCTGGAATCGGATCTATAATGCCTTACATGCAAGATGCAGTCAAGAACAAACAGTGCTTAGGTCTGCTAGATTTTAAGTAAGTTTAATTTCTTCAGATTTGTCTTTAATATGTGAATGTGAGTTCAGTGCACAGTGATTGTTTATCCTTCAGTAAAAAGAGGTCAGGTTTCTGATGATTGAGGTCATGGTCATATTTCAGAGGGTATGAACTGCAAGGTCTTAGAAATGCTACTTGAAACTCTCAATTTTCTTAGAACAAAATAGGGAGTAGTTCATCCTTTTTCACAACAAATGATCTGTGAAATCAGGTGCATCATCTTCAGAAAGCCCAGGAGGACAAATTTTATTTGAACTGTTTTGTTTTCTATTCCATTTAGGACACCGTCTAAACATAGCTTTTCTAAAACCTTAATGCCAAGTTCATTTTTATGTTAGATATTAAATATGTTAGAAAACTTTGATTTATAAGACGCATGTCTCATGACAAAAAAACAATAACAAAAAAAGACTAATTGCACCACATTCATGCAGTGACATGAAATTTTAATCACAGAAAAAAAAGTATATAATATTAAATCATTTGATTTTAAACACCAATTCTGTTGAATAAAGTATTCAAGACATACACAAAATCTATCATATTAAATATAACTTTATATATATATATATATAGACCATTTCACAAGATGTAAACAACACTAGTCCAGAAGCACTTCCTGTTTCAGTTTGTAACGGTTTTCTTTATTTCACATGTAAATAAAGATGTTTGTTTAACTTTTTGATTCAGTTTTAAATGTTCTGTTGGTTGTATTTTATCCCAGCTTTTATGTAGTGTTAAAAAACTGAAACAGGAAGTGCTTCTGGACCAGTGTTGTTTACATCTTGTGAAATGGTCTATATATATATATATATATATATATATTAATGAAGTTTAACATGATCATTTTTCATAAATATTGACAGTTTTACAATCAGTCGCTTCAACTCGAGACCAGTGATTTAGACAATGCTGCTGTGGTAAGTGCCATTCTTTAAACTAGGGCTTTTGCAAAAAACAGGAAACGGTGGTTTCTGTTGAACAGGTGAGAAAAAAAAAACTAGGGGAGGAAACAACAAGAGTGGTTTTAAACATTCAAAAATAAATTTATGGATGCAAAAAAATACTATTTACAGAAGCCGATCTCAAACAGGCCAGAACAGCAGATAATGTGCCTCCATCTGCTCCATGGCTTATTTATAAATCTCTAATAACAGGCTTGACTGTTTAAATGCTTAATTGCACGCTGAACGTAGATCCCTGCCATTACAATGACAAGAGGGACAAATCCGTTATTGTTAAAGCTACAGAAATGTTCAACGATCTTGGTGTTAAAACAGAGGCTGTCTTCAGATGAATAGTGGAGGCCACAGCTGTAATTACTCTACATGATAAGGTCACTCTCAGATACCAATGATGAACACAAGTGGCTTGTTGGAGATACATGACTCGGATTTAAATAACGTTACAGCAAATGTTATGAATGTGGTTTATTTACATGACGAACAGTTTGCGCGTATAATCGGAGCAAACTAATTAGTCAGAAAATATACCCAGTACAATTAGACGATACATTTCCTAAAAAAATAAAATAAAAAACATTTCTAGGACATCACTTAACAATTTCCATTTCCAGGCTTCATAGTAATACTTACAGAAAGTCTCGCCACTATTAAAAATAAAGGTTGCTTATTGATATTGATGGTTCCATGTAGAAAGTTTAACGTTCATGGAACCTTTCCATTCCACAGAAGGTTCTTTATAGTGGACAAAAGGTTCTTTAGATTTTTTAAAATGTTCTTCACACTGAGAAATAGATTTTCACGCTTTAAGGATGTTCACGCTTGGCTTGTTTGGTTCGGACCAAAAAAAAACCCAACAACCCTGAAAGATTTAGTTTGGGTCCATTTAGCGTTCACATTAGCATTTTAACAACGAACCTAAGCTCTATGCTTCCTCTTCCCCCACCAGTAAATTATTGGAAAAAGTTGGACTCCTTACTAATTAAATTTATTTGGAATGGAAAGCATCCCTGCATAAAGTGGCCTACACTTCAAAAAAGTAAAATAATAAGGTGGAATGGGCTGCCCTAGTTTTAAATGGTACCACTGGTCTTTTATCCTGCTCTCAGTTTTGATTTGGTTTGATTCAACCTCACAGTCTTCATGGAAACAAATAGAAAAAGAGCGCATTTTACCAATTCGTTTGCAAGATTTTTTATTTTCAGGCCTTTCTCACAGGAAATGCTCATTATATTATGGTCCTATAATTTTCTTCAAATTTTCAAAAAGATTGAAGCCTGTTTTGCATCAAAAACTTTATGGCATACTCATACTCCAATTTGGCACAATCTGAACTTACTTTCTGGCGGTCAACCTTTCATACAGCCTTCCTGGTCTACAAAAGGTATTCTGACGTTAAACGACATAAACATGTTGTCAACTTTTTTCAAAATAAATAAAAACACTAAATTACAGAAGAAAAAAAAAAACACAGAACCTAAAGGCATGACTGACTGGGCGGCTTTTATTTTGCGTCTGAACATTAAAAACAATGCTGTGTTCTGGGATAAATGTGCTCGTTGTATGTGCGTAGCTACATATGATAGTATTTTGAGCAGCTGATGACTCGTGAAGAACTAATAAAATGTGTAAAGGACTAAAAGCAGAGTCAGGAATCACACCAAGATCTGCTGCGAGGAGACGCGGATCTGACGCCTGTAATGAGCAACATCGCCACTATGATGAGAAAAAACAGGTATACTTGAGCAATCTGACTTTTTTGGGTCACATCTTGTGACATCATGTCCTGTTTTTGGTTTGTTTACATGTCTTTGGTCCGTGTTGTGTTCATATTTTAGTCGAACCGCAGGAGAGTTCGTTTGGAGACTCATATTTTCCTCTTGTTTGGCGCACCAGGGTTCAGATGGCAGCGTTCACACTTATTCAAATGAAGCACACTAACAGAGCAATCGCACCAGAGTTCGTTTTAATCCAACCAAACATGCCAAGTGTGAACACACCCTTAATAACGGTTCACTGAAAGCTTCTCTGGGGAACCAAAACTGGCTCTTCTGGCTCTGTGAGAACTCTCTTTTGGAACCTTCATTTTTAAAAATTTTAAATTCTGTCATCTTTTACCCACCCTCATGTTGTTCCAAACCTGTATGAATTTATTTCTTCTGCTGAATACAAAAGAAGATATTTTAAAGAATATAGGTAACCAAACAGTTGACGGACACCATTGACTTCCACAGTATGGCAAAAAATACAATGGAAGTCAATGGGGTCCATCAGCTGTTTAATTACCCATATTATTTTAAATATCTTCCTCAAAAACTTGAGGGTGACTAAATGATGCCATAACTTATATTTTTGGGTGAACTATGCCTTTAAAAGTGTACATTCTAAAAACTTCTTGATTCTGGTCAGCGTATGATCTATTACTTTGACTGAAGAGGCAATTTTTAGGCCAAAATACAGAATCCGCTACTACCGTGTTCATTGCTAAAGAAATGCGTGCATGTTATTTCTCAGAAGTGAATGTTTCTTCATGAACACTTCCCTTTTTAGCCATCAAACATTGGGTTGAGAAAATTCCCCACAGTGCTGTGATCAGTGTCATCCAAAAGACGTCCGTAAGAAGTACGTCTGCAACACACAAACAAATCATAAGGCCACGGGCAATTCATAAAATTAAAGGATTGAACTCTTTCACTCACCCCCATGTCATCCAAGATATCCATATCTATCTTTCAGTCGAAAAGAAATTAAGGTTTTTGATGAAAACATTCCAGGATTTTCTGGACTTCAATGGGAACCAAACGGTTCAAGGTCCAAAAGACACTTTCAGTGCCAACTGCAAACTGTTCAAAGGGCTTTAAACGATTCCAGACGATGAATAAGGGTCTTATGAAGCGAAATGATCGCTCATTTGAAAAAAAAAGTTTAAGTTTTATAAGCTTAAATGGTCGCCTTGCTCTGTTCTGTGACGCATGCTTGTAACTCTCCTGTTCGAACTCGTTCATCAAAATGAACGAATCTTTTTTCGTGACATTTGGTTCATTCAACGAACGAAATGAACGAATTGACTCGAAAGATTTGTTCATTTTTGATAAACGAGTTCGAACAAGAGTCACAAACGGATGTCACAGAACAGAGCAAGACGACCATTTGAGCTTATAAAACTTTGTTTTCTTGAACCATTTGGTTACCAGTAAAGTGCATTATATGGAGAAAAATCCTGGAATGTTTTCATCAAAAACCTTAATATTTCTTTTTGAATGAAGAAAGAGAGACATGGATATCTTGGATGACATGGGGGTGAGTAACTTATCAGCAAAGGTTTTTTTTAAAAGTGAACTACTTTAATATTCACCCCAAAGTTTAAAGACAAAAATATGAAGTTTTATTTTGCATGAAACATATATTTTAGAATTTTCTTTTTAATTTCCATGCAATTCATGCACATTCCCTTCAAAATGTTGTCCTTTTCAATTCATATTTTTTAATACAATCAGCAAATATTAAACTCACTACAATAAATACTACCATGATGTAAGTATAAATACTTATCAATTTGAGTATAATGCAAAATGTTTATAATGAAATGTAATAATGAAAAATATTTAAAATTTTCATATTTCTTAATATAATATAAAAATGACCAGCTCTGTGGGATTCGCCCTAAAAACGCTCTGGCAGAAAAAGAAGGTATTAACAAATAAAAAAGCTTGACTCACCGTATTTTGAAGTAGTACGCCCCACCAAATAAGATTAATACAATGGCAAGGAAACCAACTACAATGGCAACGACACTCCCTAAAAACGAATGAGGAAAATATTCAGTTTGCTCAATCATTTATGACATATTGTCAAAATATTAAGAATAATTACTATATTGTTATAATTAAAATCAAGCAAAACACATACAAATCGTGTACAAAAAGTATACTGAAAAGACAAATCAAACTGTAGCTGACTGTCATTTTCTAACACACTTTCTTTTCGCTAACAGTGATCCTGGAACGAATTTAGATACTTTGGACTTACAGAACAAAACTTATAGTGTTTAAAATGAAGACAGAAAGCATTGTTCCACTTTGTGGTTGCCGCACGCTAGTGGATCATGTCCATAGTTCCTGTGCTGAACTACACCTGCGGTTCCTCTGCTGTAGTGTGTGTGTGAATCTGAGAACTGACTTTTAAGATATCCACTCAAAATCAGTCGACAGCTAAACGTCATTGAGCTAAAATGTTAATTCTGAGAAAAGCTCTAGTAGCATTTGTTTGCAGATGACACTTGTTCAGTGCAATGACATTCAGATAGTTTTAAGTCATGACTTAAGTTTCCAAATGCCATGTCAGAGTATAAAGTACAAATAACACCTATTTAGATGCTATAAATAGGGTAAGGAACAATATAACCTTCATGGGAAAAGGCTAGGTAACTGTTAAAAGTTCAATCACCTAGTTACTGTTTTAAATATGAACTTGGGTTGGGACACTCTTAAAGTGTTTGAGAATCAGTGGTTTGGATGTGAACCAAATAATAAATCCAGTTGCTAAAAACACAAACCTGTTCGTGACCTGCCTTGACGAATAAACAAGAATTGTAGTGTTTCGCAATATAGTTTATCACAGGCTTAAGGAATAAAAGAAATTATAATATCTTGAGAAAGTCATCTTACTTTCTTAAATTTCATGCCCAAATCTAATCTTTTAGGGTCACTTTAGTTGCTAACCTAAATAAATTAGTTTAAATTTGAATTTAGCTGAACTGATCAGGTTTGTGAAAACCATATCGGAGACTCAGACTATAGATAAAGTCTTATAAGGAAACAAAATACACCCTTGACCTATTTAAGATCTGGAGCAGAAGATCAGAAAACAAAACTTTTAGATAACTTGGTCAACAGAAACTGAAACATTTACACAAGTTAAAAACATGCACTCGTACCTGAGCTCAGTGCCTCTGGGTCCTTCTTTTCTTGTCCAACACTAGAGTCCTCTACTTGTTTATTAGTCTTTACTTCAGTAGAAGAGGACACAAGTTTAGTTGTAGACCCAATAGTAGATGTAGTTACTGTAGTAGATGTAATTTTTGCACTAGTAACATTCGCTGCCGTGTTTCTCAGCGTTGTTTTCTCTGAGGTAAGACTCTCTGAAGAGGATGTTGTTTGAGGTTCAGTCGTCAAACTCGAGATTGTGGTCGAGGTGTTTGTCGTATTGTTGACTACGCTGGTGAGCCCAGCTCCTGAGGAGGTAGTATTACAGCTAGAGGTTGTATTTGATGTTGTCTGAGCGGATGTAGAGGCGTTCGTAGTGCTCTGGGATGAATTCACAGGGAAACCAGTCGTTGTTTCATTTGTACTGAGGAGGACTGTGGAGGAAGACTGGCTCGTCGTGACATTTGCAGATGTTGTGGAGGAAGACTGGCTCGTCGTGACATTTGCAGATGTTGTGAAAGGAGAAGTCAGCGTCAATGAATGTGATGCTGTAGTTGCTGATGCCGTAGTTGTAGCTGTCGATGTTGGAGAGGTGTCAGCTGTGCTGCCTCCAATTATCAGACCTTCATGATACAACACACAAAAAACAACAACATGAAAGGCACAAAAAGTCTACATTAACGTACGCACAATACTTAATGTCAACACTAACCACTTCTTGCACCAAAACTACATCTTCTAAACGAGAAACACTTACGTGGAGTTGCTTTAAAGGGATTGTTTACCCAAAAAATTAATTCTGTCGTCATTTACACACCCTAGAGTTGTTCCAAAGCTGTTGAACACAATAGCTATTTTGAAGAATGATGGCAATTAAACAGTTTGTCGACACCCATTGACTTCCATTGTATTTATTTCCCTACTCAATGGCAACCTGTTGTGGTACAACGGACATGATTGCCAAAATTCTTCAAAATATCATCTTTTGTGTTCACCAGGAGAAACATTTTCATTTTTGGTTGAACTTTCCCTTTAATGTCCAGTAGTTGCGCATTACGTTTAAATAAAAATCATCACCTTTATTACACCTTATAAAAACTAAAGAAACACACATGAACTACAGAGTGACGTCAAACAGTAATTTTAGTAGCGCATGTTAAACGTGCGTTAAGACTTAATAAATATACAATTTCCATTACACGTGTCGCTTACATGTAAATATAGTCTAATTAATTACAAAAGCAATGAAATTTAAATTTAAAGGTCCGTAAAATAATTGTTGACTAAGAGGTGCGTATGTTGTTGATAACTTCGAAGTTGCCGTAGTTTAATGTGTGAGAAACTATTTTAATCATACCTGCTAATATCACCACCGTTGAGAGGGTCATCTTCATTTTCCTTCCTCTTTCGTTTCTAACGCAGCGAGTGACTGTTAAACAGTTTCTCTATCGCACTGTAACACACATGAGTGACAAGAAGGAAATTCACGCGCGCACATCGTGAGCGCGCAGGGGACATGTGCGGTGCACGCCTCCGGTCTGATGACAGATGAGCGAAAACACCTGTCTATGGAAAAAATAGGCGGGCAAATGAGTTTTCTAGTCAGATAAAAAGATAAAAAGCGAAGTATTGTAGCCTATTCGGAATGTAGGCTGATGAATTATAAACAGTTCATCGTAAGAGACCAGAAGTGCAATGACCAAAACTCAACACTAGGTAGAAGCAAATCATTGATTCACTGACACCTCTGTGCACTTAGTCACCATGAAATCAAAATGATCAATTACATTTTTACACAAAAACCTGTCACTCATTTGAGATCCACCAATATAAAATCACAATAGCAGAAACAATACGTCCCCTTGGAATTATAAGGTTCTATCTGCGTTCTGAGCAGTTTTGAGATATTGAGCTTCAAAGTTTTTACATTCCATATAGGAAAATGTGTATGGGGAACATGTTTCTTTCAAACATAAAAATAACAGGGACCCTCAATGTACAAAACACATTACATAATGTAAATAAATTGCCACAGAATAAGAAAATGAGAATAACTCAATTTTGACAAATATGTCAGAGAGAACCTTATAATTCCAAGGGGACGAATAGCCGATTACTTTAAAAGTCACTGTTAAGTTATGACAACATTTCAAAATAACTCATCAAAATAAGTTAAGCCATTTTAAACTTTTATAAGTTATACAAGATTCAAGTTATTTTTAAAGTCAGGTTAATGTAATTTAAGATGACGTAAACATCCAAGTTGATTGTACTTGATTTAAGGCAGCAAGATTTTTGTGCAGTCTCCGACAAACGGATGCGAGGAGACCAGTTTTCCTGTTTGTTCTTCTTGGCATTTGACATAAAGCCTTTACTCTTTAATCTTTTTGTGATGTTTCAATATGACATTATGACCATACAAATATTAAAGATGCAGGATATTAAGATCCGTGTTTGAATGTAATAATTAAATCAATTGCTCAGCTTTTTAATAAATATATTATTCCACAAACATTAGTGTATTTTTACATAAACTGCAACTGCATTACATCCATTACAGATTCCTCTTGTCCCCATTGTGCCTTCGAAGAAGTTATTGTTTCTCCAATAAACTTCTTGTAAGATAATGCACAGCTTTAGGTCCAAATGGTATGAATGTTTCAAATGTTTTATTTTTAAATAATTTTGGCCATGTTAATTTTATCACAATATTGACAAAGTAAATAAATCCACGTGTTATATAGGCAATATTCCTGTTCCATCAAAACTGTCACTTTTATTTATTGTATGGAATAATGCACACCTCGTGTAATAATCTAAAATATTCTGGCAGTAAAATATGAGCACACTTCATGCACTGCCATCACTGTAATATCTCACAAACAAAATACTATAAATAATTAACCAAGATAAATGTTTTAATACTATATTACAATTGTTATTATCACCAGTAATTTATTTCATTATTTTATCTTCATTTACAAGCAAAAAGGTCACAATTACAGCCTTACTGAGCAGTGTTGCAAACCTGGTGGTGATTTCACGAACTACTGACTGTATAGCAAGACTTCAGGTGGAAACAACATGCTGTTGCCATATCATCATTACAGGTTTATCCTCATTCCAAACCACATTCCATGATGATCTGTCAAAACACGTGTAGAGAGTCATAAAGGTGTGGAGGAACAAAGGGCATGTTGACTTTGTTTTGCAACTCACAAATGCACCGGGACATATTATGGCGATGCTAACACTATCAGTATATCAATGATATCAGTAATAGAACAAGACAGAATAAGAAACCTGTTGAAGCAGGTTAAGGCTGGTCTAAGCTGGCCAGTTGGTTTCCACTGTTGGTTTTCAGATGAATCAGTTAAACACTGAATTATAGGTCAGATAAACTATCTTAATCAAACCAACTTGTGCTAAGCTGGTGTTTCGGGTACCATCAAAACATTCATTCTGTCAGCACATTAGAAGTTTAATGTGGTGAAATAGGAACGAATATGTACCTTTTAATCACAGACTCTAAACAGAAAGCAGTGTCACTGAGGCGATTGTCCTGGGAACAGTCTGAGTGACATTTCAAACATGCTTTCATGGTTTCGAGAGTTTCGACATACGCAAAATGATGCAACAACTTTACCACGTAGGCTACTGAAACAACATGCCAAGTGCCCACACTTTGAAATGCTCACAATGCAGAACTCAATGCATTTTAAACAGCAAGAACTCTTTACACAGCAGTGTTGTTTTATCATATAGGTATACTAGGCTAGTTTTTATTAATATTTTGAATTAGTTACATTTTTTTATTTTATTTTGAGTAATGAAAATGTTTTTTTTGACGGTTTTAGTTAGTTATGTTAACCAACCCTGTTAGAGTTTGGATGCAGCAAAGGCGACATTAAGGGCAGAATGCACCCAAAAGCTGCTGATGTTGATTCCAGTTTAGTTTCGGCAAGCAGCTTTTGGGGTGAACATTGGCTGTAATTCAATCTCGATTCAGCTCAGAATCCATTTCTGGGAAGCGGACAGAAAACAAGACAAGCACTGATTGATATAGCAACGAAATCAGAAAGATTAAAAGAAAACAAAAAAGGTCAAATAAAAGATGTCCACCAACATCAGCACCAAAATCTCCCCTACAATTTCCCGTATTGCATGACGTAATGCGAGTGGGCGTGGCCTACAGGTGTGCCGAAACTTGGAGCCCGAGACCGACAGTCACGTGACTTTTAACAATAGTCGGATTTAATGGGATCCTCCCACCAGAAGTTTCTACTGTCCTTAAACTTAACGAAACAAAGTAATTCATTTCCAGAGGGGCTACTCTTTGTGTGTTTGTGATCTCCCAAATCTGTCATGCGAACTCCAGGGATTTTTATTTTCGGGATGGTGCTCGCGCCTTGCGGGTGGATTTTGGAGCTGGTCAGCACAGTGGCACCAGGCTGGCGCACGATCAACAACATCCCCGGAGAATCCATCGATCTGGTCCTCCAGCAAGGATTATGGGACATCTGCAAGACTTTCTCATCGTCCAGGAATATTCAGTGCAACCAGCCGGACACTCAGTACTTCGGGGCGCAGATCATCCAGATCGCGCGAGGCTTGATGCTGGCGTCACTCATCCTCAATGTCATTGCCTTCGGCGTGGCGTCGGCCGGAGTCCGGTGCTGGAGAGATACCCCGCAATGGACCGTCGCGGGCGTCGGAGGTGTCCTCATCTTCCTCTCAGGGGTCCTCACCATCATCCCAGTGGCGTGGTACACTCACATCATGACCTCCATCTTCTCCACGTCCACCGACATTCGTGTGGGATACTGCCTGGTGCTGGGCTTCATCGGCGGGTGCATGGAGGTGCTCGGGGGTTTGGTGATGTCCATCGGGTTGTGTCGGCGCTGTGACGGACGGAAACCGAGGACAGACACGCGCAGAGTCCCGGTGCCCAGTGTTATCAGCGGGAGCAGTGTCCCGTACTACTCCAAACGGGATGAGATGGACCTCACGCGAGCGAAGATGGAACAGGACCGTCGACCAGTGAACACGACGACTAAAGCACAACCTTACGACTCAGATTTGTAAAATACAAAACTTTTAACCTTGTGAACGCAAGACCCTGTGACGACGCACTGGAACCATCGATCGCTTCCGCGTGAATATAGTTAAGCTTAGTATCATTCAGATTGATCAAATCAGTCTTTCGAATCCCTGCTAAAATTGTCTGTTATGTTTTACATTTTAGGTTTTTAGTTCACGTTGAACAGTGTGTGTGTGTGTGTGGGGGGGCATGTGGAAAGGCCTTTTTGATAAGTATAATTTGTGACCATCTGTTTTACCACCTGTATTATCATTGATGTTATCACTGTAAAATCAACTGTGGGGGCAATGGTGGCAACCATACATGTTTTTGAAGGGAAGTGAGGTTTTATATCGTAGAACACTAACACCGTCAGTTTGGTTTTATACTTTGCACTTTATAATGTAAAGTCCTTGTAATTTTATTGGCAGTACCTTTACTGTCGTTTTGTAGCACACTGGGCTCTAATGTGTACAGTAACTTATCAGGAATCTCTTAAGTTTGCACAGTAATACCAATTGCAAAAAGCAAACACACATTCGTCTGAAGGAAGCTAATATTTGCACTACACGGTACAGAAGTGTATGTCTCCAGACATAACTATGTAAAATATCTTTTTATCGATTTTTTGTTTCACAGTAATGTTGTATTTGACATCCATCCATCAATATTAATGCAAATGGTTGAAGGCTGTTTATTTCTCTGTATTTTTATTATGGTGATGATGAACAGTGTCAAGAGCTGTGGCTCATACATTTATCTGCCACGATTATAATAAATGAAGCTAAATATTGCTAATTTGGAACAATGTTGGGTACATGCGTCCTATTAATACATAGTATACTCTTCTTGCATTTTCATGAATAATCTATTTTTAAACATGATTACATTTAAAATTCCATTTTATGTAAGTGACTTAACAGAAATTACATACGTAATTAATTTAATTTAGATCAATTTAGTATGTCTTATGACATTGTCATAATTATGAGAAACAATTATGAAATTATGATGACATTGAAATTATGACAATGCATAAGTATAAAAAAGTAAACAACGTGATAGATGGAATTATCAGCTACTTTGTCAATTTGGACTTATATGTCTTGATTTCAACTTTACATCTCATAAATAGGACTTAATTGTGATTTACAAAAAATAATAATAATAATAATAATAAAGAGTTATTTGGCCTAAAGAAATGAATTAATGAACTGTATTAAGTTACAGCATGTAAAACAACAAGAATGAGAAGGCATATTATGGCATATAATGAATACTACACTGAAGGCATATTATGAATACTACACTGAAAACATGTTTTCATTAATCCAATTAAACAAATTTAGGGTTATGGTTCACATCTATATTTCATAACTTGAGCCAATGAAAAATAACTTTTCCTAATCTGTGTATATCTATTTCATAAGAATATGTGGTCACCATTATGGTGCTCAGTGTTTCCTTTAGCTGGACAGTTTGTGGTCTTTATAACAGTGTATAGATACAAATGTGAAACATCTAATATGAAAACTTCTATTTTAAGACCATTTTGAACTGATTGAAACCAACACACAACCAACAAATGTTTATGCAGATGAACTCCTGACCTGAAACCTCACTGTTACTCAGATATAAACACTGTATCCCCAAGCCCTTGCATATACTGGTATTCCAGGTATTAACTGCAACATGGCATGCAGTAAAAACCAGTTTTGTCTGAGTTTAAACCAGGCATTCAACACCACGCCCTTCAGATGCTAATTACAGAGAACCACCTCCTTCAGGTTTCAGTGTGTCTCTTCTTAAGCGCCAGAGACGCTAGGCTCGCTTTAGACGGGGACGGCTGCTCAACCCTCAACCATGCGTACTCCAGGGATCTTGATATTCGGCATGGTCCTGGCCCCCTGCGGATGGATCCTGGACCTGACCAGCACGGTCGCACCCAACTGGCGCACCATCAACAACCTGGCCGGTCAATCTGTGGATCTGGTGGTGGAGCAAGGAATCTGGGACATCTGCAATACCTTCACAACGTCTAGATCGCAAATGTGCAACCAACGCACCAATGACCAAACATACTTCAACAACCAGATCATTCCGATCGCTCAAGGAATGATGATCGCGTCATTGATCGTGACCATCCTTGGCCTAGCGGTGGCGACGCCTGGAGTCAGATGCTGGAGGGACAGACCGAGATGGATCCTGGCTAGTATCGGCGGGCTCCTCATCTTCTGCTCCGGAGTCCTGACCATTATTCCTATTGCGTGGTACACTCATCTTCTCAAAAGCCTCAACTCCACCTCGGTCAAGAGAGACCCATTGAGAGAGGATGACATTCGTGTGGGATACTGCATCATTTTGGGCTACATCGGAGGCATCATGGAGGTCCTCGGCGGTTTGGTGATGTTCATCGGGATCTGCTCCTGCTGCGGAGGACGGAACCGCGGAGAAAAGCCTGGAACCAACACAGGAAGACCAGCGCCTAGAACAGTGACCAGGCTGGCGGACAGACCAACGCCTCTGCCCAGGGTCAACATACCGAGAAGCTACACCAGTGAAAGCAGCGTACCGTACTCGCAGAAGTCACTGGACGACGACCTGGACTTCCCGAGAGCCAAAACCCGGGACAGGGGGACCGTCAACACATCCTACAGCGGAAGACCTTACGATGCTGATCTGTAAAATGACTATTGCATACTGTGAATATTAGATTATTACTTGTGAACGCCGTGTTAGCTGTCTACAACTGGAGCGTACACCGGTACTTTTGAATGTTTACAACAGAAAGCGATCAGGCTTTTGCCAGTTGCACTCTCAGGTTAAGTAACACGAGGACTTTAATTTGAGACTTGTAAATAGCCAAAAATCTAACTCCCAGTCCAGTAATATGTCTTAAAATCTACTCATGCATCTTAATCTAGCCTAATGATAGTATCATATTAATACTGAAGGATTTAAGAAAAATGAATTGTGCAATATTTTTTTCTTTTGCTGCTGGAAAAAGTTGAGTGAAACAGGTTATCAGGGTTTCTTGTGATGCAGTTTAACTAGTAATACTGGTTGTTTGAGTTTTATCTGCAAGCATGTGGGTCATGTCTGTCTCGGAACTGTAATGTAATAAATGTTGCGGTTTAATGAAGGGCAGTGAGCAGATAACTTACATTCTTCAGTCTGGAAACATCAAAACAAACTTACCTGTTACACAATTGCCGAGATGTATAATAATAAATGAATGAAGCTCATTAATCATTAACTGTAAAAACAGATGCTTATAAGAGCAACAAGGTGTAAATGAGGTCAAATGGTAATAAAACCATTTTAATGTGACTTTATTTTGCCGTAACTCATCAGATCATGTCATATTTCCATTCCTCGGGGTTCAAGGTTTGTGTGCTTTCTAACAGCAATAAAACACATTTTAAATCTCTTTGTAACAATTTTAATTTTTTTTTGTATTAAAGTACTATTTATTAAAAAAAAACAGTGCTGTTTATTTGTATCGATAACTAGTATTATACAAATAACAACCTAAAGAAATTAATATCAGTATGGCTACACCTATTAACACTGATTAAAAAAAAGAATAACTATAATAGTATATTGTAGATGTTATACTATAATAATAAGAATGCTAGCATTCTAGCATGAAAAGTTATAGACAAAAAAGCACTTGGTATAGAAATATATGGAGCGAACTTTATTATTTATCCTACTAAATATAAAATTAAACAAACTTGGATGTTTATTTTTGCATGCATTGATAACAGATGGAAACAAACTAAAGTATATATCAAACTAAATGCATTCACAGTATATAAGATGTCAAATGTCAAATGAAAAAGACCTTCTATTTCATGTGGAAATATATATATATACACACACACACACACACACACACACACATACATACATATATATATATATATATATATGAAGAGTTCAGATGCAAAAGCCTCTAAGTGCCATTTGAAATTTTCTTGAATGATAATTTTTATCAAGCTTGTATATTTAAGTTCAGTGATTTCACTTAAATGGCAATGATAATTACCTATTAATTGTTATTTAAGTAAAAAATTCCTGAACTTAAATATACAAGTTTGATAAAAATCATCATTAAAGAAGAAAATTTCAAATGGCATTTAGAGGCTTTTGCATCTGAACTCTTCATATATAAGCAAATATTGTTGAAGTGCATTGGATCTTTCAGTTTGGCTGAAATACAGTCATAATTATATAAACAAAAAAAATCTTTATTATAAAATACTTGCTGCTTCAAAGGGTTTCATGCAGAGCTGTTGTGTCACTTCAAAAGTAAAATGAAATACATTAGAGGATTAGACCCATAGAAATTGTGGTGGCCGTTTTCCATAAATGTCTAAAATAGATACTCATCAGCTCATGATACTAATCAGCTTTCAGTCAGTGAAACTCACCGGACAAGCCAGAGCTAAATATAACCGCACAGGAATACCTGGCGTGTTTTACAAACAAGTCAACTCATGTTTAACAGGAACACTTCCTGCAGGATCACCAGTCCAAACCATGTTTAGAAATCTAAATGTTGTGCAAACTTCATGTATTTCACATGCAATAGTTTTCATTTAAATGTGGAGTGCATTCAGAGCGCCTTAAAACCTGCAAATGTACACCAATAACATATGAATATCATGTACTTCTGGTGGAAAGCTGATGTATTTGATGTACAGGTGCTTTATGGGTTGATTGTACTGTTTAAAGAGGGAAGCAGAGAGAAACGGTGTGAGTTTACTTTTGAGACAGAGTTCAATTTTCTGATGTAGAATGAAAGACAAACCTGTTTTATGGCACGCTGCAGTAAGACATGTTAAATATGTGCTCCATTTCTCATCAGGGATTCTTCAGCTGTCTTTTTTCTGTTGACAAAGAGAAAAAATATCAGTTTACAGACTTCATGAATGCGTTATGCTCTCTTTTTAAAGAAGACACTCGGCAGATTAAAATAGAAAATAAAGTGCACTCTGAAATGGCTATAAATTCAAAGCCGCATGTCAAATCAAGCTGTGTCCCAAATTCAAACTTGATATGACAAAAACTGAGGTTCCTGTGAGATTTTGTTCAGGCGCTGTACCAAAAATAGCCACTAAGTGACAACCACAATCTATTGAATTTGGTGCGTACTCTTCTATCGAGTGCCATATATAGAAATCTTGAGTCTTAGACGAAATGCGTTTTATCAAAGATTTGATTATTACAGTGCAGGGGGAGGAGCCAGATGAAAAAAATGGAAAAATTAAAAAAAAAATTTGCTGCTAATTTACTCCACCCCCATGTCATCCAAGATGTTCACGTCTATCTTTCTTCAGTCGAAAAGAAATTAAGGTTTTTGATGAAAACATTACGGGATTTTCTCCATATAATGGACTTCATTGGGAACCAAACGGTTCAAGGTCCAAAAGACAGTTTCAGTGCAAACTGCAAACTATTCAAAGGGCTTTAAACGATTCCAGACGATGAATAAGGGTCTTATTATTAAATTGTTCTTTACGCTAAGAAAACAGGGTTCTTTTAAAGGGGTGACGAACTGAGAAATCAAATTTTCCTTGAGCTTTTGACATCTAAGAGGTCATCATATTATAAGAATATCCTGTAAGTTTCAGAACTGAAAACGTCCTTGTTAGTAAAATAAAAGCTTTTATTGACACCAGCCTCAGCAAACGACTCGTTTTTCAAAGTGGGGAACTATGACGTCAAAGAGGATAAAACACCACCCCCGCAGAAGAAGATCAACGCCTACATCAACACGGCCGGTTTAGCCCCGCTCATCGATTTGCGCATAACACGCATAGCTAAATAACATAGATGCCTACCTCGTGATGACCAAACGAATTGAGCTACCGAGCAATACAGAATATTGTGCAGTGCCTGGTTGTGGAAGAAGACAGTTTCTGCATAAGCTTCTTCTGGATTCCAATAGGACTGCATGGATAAACTTTATTTTTAATGACGTTCCAGCTGATGAGGGGAAAAAAACATTGTCCGTCTGTTCGCTTCATTTCACTGAGGATTGTTTTGTATATAAGACTGGATTTGCAGACTGATTAAGATTAAGGAACGGTGCTGTGCCGTCTATATTGGATCTGACAGGAATTGTGCAACACACGGACTCTGGGTCGAACATGTACGGGCGAATCATTCCTGGTTGCCATTTTACAACATTAGACGTTTTCAAAACAATTTCCCCCAAGTGCATCAACGGGTGAGTTGAAACTCATTATAATATGCAAAACTGTTATCCACTCACAGCAGTGGGCGTTTACTTCCAAGTCTTCAGTGCGAGACGCACATAAAAATCGAGCGTTTTTGAGCTAGGCTCAAAACTAGGGTAGAAATAGCCTATTACTTATGACATTCGCCTGGTTTTTACATTCAAAAACATCAAAATGAATAAGTTGACCTCAGGCAACAATATAATAAAATTTAAAAAGCCAGTTCATGACCCCTTTAAGAACTGTTTGCTGGAAGGTTCTTTGGGGAACCAAAATTGGTCTTTCTTCAGCATTGCTGCATTATCTATTTTTTTGTGTATTTTAGTCTTAATATATATTAGAGTGTGGTCATAAAAAGTTCAAATTACCATTGAAGGTATGCAGCGCTTACTTACATTACTAAAAAAAATAATGAATATCCAGAAATAGAAAGAAATCCAGGCAAAGTCTCACCTTTTCTTTGCCTTTAGCCTTTGTCGGAAAAATGCCATCCCAAAGAACAAGACGATGAAGCCGACGATGACCACCAGGACGCCGACGGTGAGTGGAACAGACAGAGCCTCATTGATGGTTTCGTCACAGGAGTCTCCCGTGTATCCCAGCGTACACTCACAGCTGGGCTCCCCATTGAACAGCACACATCTACCATACTGGCATACGACATGTTCACATGCAACCAGAAGACGAGACACGCCATCTCCTTTATCCAGAGGACTGGTGGACGGGGCAGACATACCCAAGCTCTGGAGTCAAAACACACACAAACTGCATAACTGCTGCATAAATCGGTTACAAGAACACACACACAGAACACAGAGATGCGCCACCTCCTACAAAATTTGTAGTGTTCCTCAAATCCAGTCCCCAGAACTAACCTCACAAATTCCTTCCTATATTACAACCCACAAGGAAACTGACGAGTTGAATCATACGTTTTTATTGAAATATGTATGTAGGTGGGTCTTCAGGGCTGGAGTTGAGAAACATTGCTCTAGGCAACTACGCGTAGTTGTTTTTCAGGATCTGTTTAATCCAGGGAGAGGCAACCTAGGACCTGGAGAGTTTAGCTCTAACCCTCACCTGCTTGTAGCCTTAGTAATCCATTGATTAGCCTGAAGATATCCATTAGAGTTGGAGCTAAACTCTGCAGGACCCTGCTCTAATCGAATATAATTAATTAGAAGAAAAGCAGCAATATCACAAGCCCATAGAAATATCATTTCTTAAATTTCTTAGACAAATCTTACCCCATTTATGGGTAACGGATAAGTTGAATTAACGGAGAGGACATTATGAAAAAATACTTAAGATTTCTTCTGAAATTATATACTTCTGGATGTAGATGAATTGACGTGAATTGAATTTCTAACATCCTAAAAGGATCAAACAATTAAACAGTTCAAACAGGACGATCTTATTCAATTCTTATTTAAGCCTTTCTTTTCTGAAAAAGAAACAACAACAATAAAATAAAAACCCAAAACGAACTAAATTAATTCTTTAGAAATATACAAAGTAAAATATTTATTTCAGCGTAAACTTGACCACTACCAGGAAGCAAATGTATAACTATTTTTAGGCAAATTCTCCAAGCAAATTATTAACACATTAAGTCATCTGAAACACACTACCTTATAAAACAGTTAAGTGTCAGAGGACACTAACACTTGACATTCGGAAGCATTCGGAAATCGCGTTAAAGCCCTAGTTACAGAGAGTGTCCAAATAACGTATACTCACCATTTCTCAAGTCAAAGGTGGAAAATACAAGCAAACCTCTAAATGTTTAATGGATACAAATGTGATAGAGAAACCAGTGACATAAATGTCTTTAGAGGAGCTGAAAGGCTTGACACGAGAAGAAGCAATGCGCAAGAAGTAGAAAAGACCCACCCTTTCACACATCACCTGGTTAACTCGGTGAAACAAGATTCCTGTTTGGTCGCCTACCATGAGGGCAAGGAGTGAACTTCAGGTCAAAAATAAGGGCCAGAGATGAAGATAACAGTGCAGTAACAGTCTGACAACATTTAAATCAGTGTTGTATGTACCATGCGGGCGCTGACATCCTCAACAATCACATATTTCCGGCGGCGCGCGTCACACTGAATCCACACACAGCGTCCCATAAGCCACGTGAGAACGACTGCCAAAATGTGACTTAATTCGTATTTTAGAACAGATATGTTTTATGACTAAATAAAATTAAGTCAAATGATAGCTTTATGCGAGTAAGAGACCGAAAAATCAACTCACGGAGTCAATTCCAATTTGCAACAGTATTCAACTGAAGTCAAAACGTTGTCATAATCGTAACATTTTTATATGACAATGAAATCGTTTTTTGTTGTTTGTGACTACAATACTGCTGTAACAGTATCTCAAAACGTTTTGCCATTTCTCTGGAATAATGTAAGAGACATGAATTCATTGCTTTCAGTCTGGTGTCCGAATAATTCAGTAGAACCAATTCAAAGAATCAGGTTGTGTTTGAGTCGCAAGAAAGAAAAACACCTTTAAAAAAAAATCTTAACGTAAATAAATAGTTCTTAGTATTTGCTGTACTTTCTGGGTTCTTGCTTTGAATTTCGAATGATGCTTCGAATGATTTAATAATTCTTATTAATATAATCTCCATTATAAACCACTTAAATTTGTGTGGAAAAGCTCAACTTTTAACAATAAAGAACATACGTATTTCATATCACGGAGGTCTGTATGGAATTCCACAGAAAATTCATAATTTAAACACCCATTAAGCAATACACATCCTACACCGCTTGCATTTTGCAGCATTTATTAAATCAGTTGTCATGATGGTCCTTTCAACGTTAGCATGTCATATCAATGAGCAAATCTTATGTGGACCAACAAGTGAAAAAGCAAACAAACACCACAAACCAAATGTAGAGTTTTTATCTGGGAAAACACCGTTTTGACATCAATACAGAGAGCCCTTAGTCCCAATTCACACTGGAGAGCCTCTTGTTCAGGTATTGGCTCATGTTTCAGTGAGGGCGATGGGGTGGAGTAACAGTATTGAAAGAGGCCTGGTTTTGCATAGCCAAACAATCCTTTTGTGTTGTGCATAAAAGCAGACAGAAGTGACTCAAGCCCAAGGAGGAACACCGTTTATAAAAAGGCAACTCAAATAACCATTCAATAAAGACCTTAAAGCTTTGAGCGAGAGCTATTGGAAAACACACCCATAAAATAAGGGTATATTACAACTGGATGTGAGGCACTCCCATATTGAGAAAATAACAGCAGATCAACTCATTGCCAAACATCTGCTTTCTTACTTTTAAAAGGTAGTTACAAGTTAGAAATGCAAATACATTCCCAAAAAACTAGACCATCAAACTAAGTATTTATGTGTTGGGATTAAGCTTGTGTTTCTTTCTAAGTGCTGTTGTAAATATTTCACCTGCTGTTTGACATCAGTTGCAAGTTTATAGCTATACAGAACACCACAGGCACTTTTCTTGACATTAGACTTTACAATGATTTACACTACAGCCCTTTTTCATTGGAAGAAGAAAGTAAACCACACCCAATTTCTTGCAAAGTCAATAGTTTTATTAGACATTAAAACACACAAAAAAAGTTAGCTGACAACAGGCGTGGTGACAACTGGAGCAATCGGAGCCTATAGGAAAGAGGAAGTCATAGGATTAAATTCTGAATTAACTTACAGTATTTCAATTCTACAGGAATCTGTACATTTGTTTACTCCGCCTTCAATCATTCCAAACTTTGAACTACTTTTTTGCAGAACACATTATAACTTTAGCAGAATGTCCAGGCTGTATTATATAATATTGAAAGGGTTCAGAAGACTTGGGTTATGTGATGTTTAGTCAAATTTTGATCTAGTCAGTCTTCGATCCAAGAAGAACCATTTCATATTTCCAGAAATTCCCTAGATCCAAAGATACTGCACATGTTAGTTCAGAAATATAAATTGTGCAAACAAATATTATATTTACTTTTTAAATTCACAGACAATTATTACTCCATACTAGTCAATGTTGTATGTAAAACAGCGACAGCATTCTTCAAAATTCCTTTTGTGCTCATGATGATTAGTAAAAAAGAAAAATGATTGTACCTCTTCTGGATCATACAACTCATTATCAAAGTTTTGAGTGTAGGTTGTGTGCTCTTTCACGTCAGCAGGCACCAGCGTCTCTTTTTCAGTAGCCTCTTCCCTTGCTGCGCGCATCCTTCTGCAAATAAAATCACATTGGGATAGTATGAAATCCAGGTATGTGGCTGAGAAGAGATGCATGTATTATATCAAGTATGAACCTCCTCCTGAGGATGACGGCAGCCAGCAGAGCTCCACCGAAGAGAAAGCTGAGTGAGAGCGCGAGGCCAGTGGAGCTGGAGTTAGTGTTCTGACAGAGATCCCCGCTGTAGCCCTCCTCACACTCACACACCGGCTCTCCCTTCACGCTCACACACTTCCCATGACTCCCGCATCGCTCCTCACACGACAGACCCTGGTCCACACCCTCGTCGTCTTGAGACGGAGACTGTCCCACAGCAGAGCCCAGAGACAAAGGCCCAGATTTGGATTTGACACCTGGTTTGGTTTTCACAAGGTCACCTGTCAAGCAAGAGATTTAGGCAAGACAGTCTGGTTTGTGAGTTTTAAACATTAATACCAGGTTTAAAATTATTAATATTAAAAGCTGTACTACAAGATGACAAATGCCCACTACAATATATATTATGCTTATTCCCTCTCATGTAGGGTGTAACATTCCAGACTGTTTACATTTCCAGAAAACTAAGTCGTAAAGTCGAAAGTGCACAATAAAGTTATCATCTGATTAGAGTCTAACTTGCGTGACCTGCATATGTAACGGTGACACATTCGCATAATGATCAACACGTAACCACTGCTTTTGCAAAGGATGAGGATGTGAAGTCAAATTCTTTCCACAGCGGTACAATAGCAGTACAATCTTTTGAGAATTGATTCTGAAATCTCTGTATGGTCTAAAAGGAATTTACAAAGCGCGAATCCATTAAAGATGGGACCGTACCCAATTTTTTTTGGACCAACTTGCTCCTCAGAATCACAACTTGGAAGTATGAAAAGCTATTGATGCATGCATTGATGTACTTTCTACCAGGTGTTCAATAATTGTGTTTTACATTGCGTACGTTTGAGGCTAACCAAAATAATTTATTCCTGAACTACGTCTTTTAATCAGCTGTGGGCCATATTGCCCAAGACTGTCTATTAATGCAGATTGTCTGTTGTTCTCACAACTTTAAAGGAGCAAGACTTTAATACACATCATTTAACAGTAGTACATCAGTTAGCTGAGCACTAATGTAATATCATACAAGTCATTTATAATAACTAAGATTCACTCAACTCACAGTCCTCATCCGATTGGTCCTGGCAGTCTGGGACTTGGTCACAGAACTTGGCCACGGGGACACACTTGAGGCCGTCCCGGCAGGCTTTACTGCCAACGGGACACTTGAGGTTGGAAAGACATTGAGTCTTGTTCACAGCAAGGAAGTCCTGCGCACAGCGACACGAGCGTCCACCGGGATAGGGCAGACACAGGTGACTGCAGCCCCCATTGCTCTCAGAGCACACATTGGTTCCTGGTGGGTTGAAAAGACAAAAACAGAGGTCAAATGACTGACTTTAGGGAGGGTTACAGCTCATACAGTACTGTAGTACTCAGACTGAAACACTAGCAGACTTACTGAAAAATGAAAGGTAAAAAATAGATTTACATAAATATTTAACTAAATAAATTAATCTTATTTTAATTTATTATTCATAAACAAGACAAATAAAAGTAAATAGAAGACAAAGTTATACAAAAAAATGAATCTAAAAATGTATTGATAATATATTGTTCATCAATAAGGAAAAACAATAAATAAATGATAAAAATGACAAACATATATATTAAAAAATTGGATATAAAATTAAATAAAACAATACAAATACAAGGTAAAAAAATGAAATAAAAAAAATCCATCCTTGACAATAAAAAACAACAAACAAAACAAACAACAACCTTAATTTCAATCAATTTGGCCTTACGTTTCCAGTATGGGGAATAAACCAGCGATAAAGTACTAAGCACAGTTGTTATAGTGTGCATTTTGGCAAAATGTGTTGGTATGTATACGTGTACTGCTTACATTTTCTGTATATTTGAAATGCACTAATAATCCATGTACAATAATAGGAAGAGCTGCATGTCATTCTGAACAGAGTGAGAGTGCACTTCAGTGAGAACTCTAGATGTGTCTATTGTGTGGTGAAGCTTCCTGAACAAAACAAGACACGCCCCTCTCACACAAAGAGACCAGCAAATACCTTTCTGACTGGACCTGCTGAAAGCCTTCAACTCTAGAACACTCGTCTTCACCTCAAACCACATCTGCTTGGGCTGGAAGCCAACGCTGTACCACACTTGAGTTGAACCTGTTTCAAGAAGCACAAACTTTGACAGCTGGCCTTTGCATTACTCTTAACACCAAAGCATTTCGTGTACATTGCATTAATGCACCATGTTAATCAAAAAATCAGAATGGCCATGTCTATATTGCCTGAATTACATTTGTTTGAAAGCTTTTCTCAAAAAATACTGATTTTTATAAGAGTTTGATTAATTAACATACAAAGAGTTTAAATATTTTTTTTAATAAAGATCTATCGTTTGTATATTTTAGGAGTAGTTAATGGCTTCATGCCATCTAGTGGCACCGACACAGAAGTGCATTCTCTAGAAACTGGATTTCTGGAGGTCTTGAATCGTTACCGTTCTCCAGGGTGATCCAGAAGTTGGTGTTCTCGATACGGGCAAAAGAGATCATGAAGGCAGGGCCGGTGCTGAACTCCTTATAACCGGAGCCGTCTAGATTAATAGAGCTGATCAGTTCACTGCCTGGAAAACAAAATCACCTGCCATTACTGATTGCACAAAGTCATTTAATTCTTGTTCAAACAAACATACATTCACTTTCCACAAGTAGAAAACAATTATTGTTTAAAAGCACGCAAGCAGATTGTACCCTAAACTAGCTAGCGCCATCTTAATTTAGGCTGAATCTACTATGCTGGTTTGTAGTCTTAACTTTTGTTGTCTTCGGAAATACAAGTTTGTTTTGTGGTTCAGACAATATTAATATAAAAAAAATAAATTAATTGTATTTCCTAAATTCAAATAAATTAGAAGATTTTTTTTTTGAGAGAAAAAAAAAAGAGTGGTAATAAGGTTGTGCACAAAACATAAGTCATTCATACATTTGAATGAAATTACAAACAAAAATCACACACAAAAAATTGATTTCTATAAATACCGAGACTTTCATGAAGGACAAATTCTTCTCACTGAGAATAAATAAGTTTATACAACTAGTCCAAGTTATAACAATTTTAATTTATATAACTACTGACCAAGTTTCATTTGAGGCTTGCTCATACAAGACATGTCTCTGTACCCTATGAGAAGACATGTCTCTGAAAGGGAAACATAATTTTGCTTTTAACGCACCAATATCTGCCCAATACAGTGATGTTCCCTTCTCAGAAAACGCGAGTGAAGCGGGCATCTTGGCTTTGCTCCACAGCAGCGTACGGTTCCTCCCGTCCATGTGAGCGCAGTGGATCTGAGGCATTGGCTCGGGCCCCCCCTGCCCCATTGCGGTAAAGCACAGCCGGCCCGAGGGAGGGTGCAGGGCGATGGAGATGGTTCCCCCTAGCTCCGCCTGCAGCACCATGGCGGTGAACTTCCCTCCAGGGGACGTGACGTACAGCTGCGGACTCTTGACGCTGCTCCAGTACAGGTTACGGGTGACCCAGTCCACAGCCAGAGCGGTCACCAGGTCCCCTTTGAGCTGCAGCACGGAGCCGATCGGTGTGAAGCCAGAGCTGCTGAACTTGAGCTGAGCCACTGAGCCCTGTCCCGCGTCAGCCAGGGAGACGGTGCGGTCTCTAAGGAGCAGATCGAAGTCTGAAGCCTCCTTCACGCCCGGGAGAGTCAGGTTACGGTGCTCGGGCCAGGTCATCAGCCCAACCTCTTCTTGAAGGCTCCTGGTGAAGATCTGAGCAGGAGAAGAGAGGTCAGGGATTTAAGGACTCAATATTCCTCAAAGGAGCACTGAGGGTTCAGTGAAAAAACAAAAAAGAAGCTATATTATAACTACACACATCACATTAACATGCATCACATTTACAGTACGTAAACCAGTATTTGAATGGTTTATAGATTGAAACACTTGTAACAACTTTGTTGCAAAGAAACATTTAAAATAAATAAATAATTAAATGCATAATACAACTGTAAATAAAATTAATTAAATTGCAATTATATCCTAATGTATAAAATACGCATTCATAAATATAAAATGTAATATATTTAAAATTTCTAATGTATTAATATATCAATTAAATTATAATTATATCCAAATATATTATATTTATGAATACATAATGATATTATAAGTATATTCTAATGTATAAAATAAATAGTATAATAAATATTTTAAAAGGATATCATTTCATATAATTATTTATAGCCAAATTAGAATATAATTAATTTATAATATAATTAATTATAAATAGTTAAGTATATAAATAATATAATATATAAAATAATATATAAATAATATATATATATATATATATATATATATATAAATTATATTATGTATTAAAATTTAAATTAATATTATACATATATATTGTGTGGGTGATGGCGCAGTGGATTAAACACATGCCTTTGGTGTGAGAGACCCAGGTTTGAATCCACTGCGAGACACCAGTGTCCCCGAGCAAGACACTTAACCCCTAGTTGCTCCAGAGGCGTGCGACCTCTGACATATAGCAATTGTGAGTCGCTTTGGATAAAAGCGTAAGCTAAAAGAATAAATATAAATGTAATTTATTATAGCTATTTGGCTGTTGGTTAACACTGCTTGTCAAATTAACACAATTGATGGACCGATGAATCGTGCACAATGCGCATTAAAACGCAAATTGATTTCATGTTGACTTTAAATTATAACATATTCTGTAATTTGGTTTTAGTTGGTTATCAGGTTGGTCCACCACAACCTGTTCTAGCGACAAACTATTGTGTCACAAGCCATTCAGTCGTTCTCAAGCGGAGTACCTGTGTGATCATGGTAGGTGACAGTAGCATAAGGAAAGAGGAAGAAGAATCGACAAGTGGGTCGCAAGTGACTCCGTCCACGGCCAACAGAAGTCCTGCCGGGCAGCGACAAACCGCTTTGAGCGCCGCAGCCAGCAAACACACGTGGGAGCACTTCAGCTTATTACAGGGGTTGGACACGTTGGGCTGCAAGAGAGGGTGGACAACCTACACCAAGACAGAGGAGACATCAGTAATGCAAGGATATATTGATGTACGAGTACAACTTACAACACGTCTACAGTGTGTATTCTCACTTTGAGGCCGAAAGGCTGTCCGGGTCTCTTGAGAAAAACTTTACGGTTCTTGCCAGTCAGTTTATTGGCACCTTGAATGGATCTTCTACGAGTGTCAGACCAGTAGACCATGTCATTAAACACCGCCACAGAGAAAGGACTGGGCATCTCAGACAGCTGTAGAAACTGCAAAAAAAAAATAAAAAAATAAAAAGTTAATCTTTTAGTATGTAGTCTCTACCAAGTGTCACTGTTTCTGAACTCCCTGAAACGACTCAGTTCCTGGAAGGAAACTCAAGACTACAATGAACATCACAATATTACTATTAAAATTACAACACACTAGACCAGCCGACCAATCAGAGCACACTGCACTTTTCAGGAGGGGCTTCAGAGACAAACTAAACAGTGTTACTGACAGACTGGAAAGTGAGGCACTGCAACAATGGAGAATGTGGAAAATAAGGTGGTGTTTTTAACATTCAAGCAGAAAAACCTATTCTAGTATAGCCCATTTGCGACAGTAAACATGTTGTTCTTCAAATTACCTTTATGTTTCCTCCATCAAATGTCGCCGAGCCTATACATCCGAGCTTCTCGTCAGTCCAATATAGTCGGTCTGTCAAAACGTCCACCGTCACACTGACAGGCCAGTCGAGACCACGGCTGATCATCACCCTCCTGTCCGAGCCGTCCATGCTAGAGCGCTCGATCTGTGCGGGACCTCCAATCTCAGACCAGAACATTATCCTAAAAGCAATGGTCAAAGACATTATGCATCCATACAGATGAACAATCATGTAATAGCACCAACTTGGAGGTTCTTCTCACCCTTTCTGCGGCAGCAGCGCAAGCGAGCGGGGCTGCTTTAAATCCTTATCCAGAATCACAATGTAGTTTTGGGGCTTCACAATGCTATTGGTCAATCTCACAGCTAGAATCTGCCCAGCAACACCATCAACCCAGTAAAGGTTCCTTCCCAACCAGTCAATAGCAATGGAGTCCGACTTCACACCTGAACATGCAAGATTTTTTGGTTAAGGAAGGTATTCCCAAACTTTTTTTCAAGTTGAAAATCTTGGACCTAAAATACTTAGAAATTATTCCAAAGCGACTCGCATTAAGCCCACACATTTGGATTAGAGCTAATTGAGACGTACGTGAGCCAGTATTTTCAGGTTTCACTCTAATAAAATGTATTGTAACCACCAAGCCTAAACAATTGTAATTTATAAATGAATGCCAAGACAATTTGTATGAATTATACTTTATTTTTTCATTCCTGTTCTGAATAACAAATTGAAAGGATTTATGGTGGAATGAGGAGGGACTAAAATGCATGTATATATTGTTTGTAAAACATGGTTTTATTTACTGGTATTTCACATTTCTGAATGTAATAAAATGTGACATACACTGAATGATGCAAAGGGTAATTTTTCGATAATTGAACAGTTTGATGTTGGTTAATGGTCACATTACATGCATGCCTGTAGTAAGCCTTTTTTATTCCAAAGGTATTCTAATTTTACATTGTGATCAAGTGTGCCACACATCCTGAAAAGGGAAGCCAACACCTTGATCAACCCCTGGTGTCTGGCTGCAGTAAAGGTCATGAACCCCACCCTCTCCATGTAATCGAATGGGCCGCAAGCCAAACTAAAAAAAAAATCCAATTACACTCCAAATCATTTTCTTCTAAAGATGTCATTTCAGGTAGTTCTTATGCAGACTTATGTCCGAGTGTTCGTTTTACTAATGAGTAAGGTTTTAGTTATTTGATGCCATAAAATGGGGTGAAACGTCATGATTGACAGCAGTGCTTGCGTTTCATTCTGATACAATGACTGTTTCAGCAATATTTTGGCTTCAATTTTCTAGAGTAACGAAGATGCGGCCAATCTTTTTTTTTTTTTTAAATGTCCTTGATCATAAATACCTTTTGACTACGGTCACGTTACCCAAACAGACGCGTCAAAGCACAACACCCTTAGAAAACACTTGTCGATGTGCCCAACAATGGCCTTCAACAGTGACCGTATTCTGAATATAGTAGCACGGCGCCTCGTAGCTTTTTATATATTAAAAATATATTTTTTTTACCTTTGACGATAGTTCTAAAGTTGTCCTTTTCTCCATGGAAGGCATATTTGATGCTTTCTTCCTCCAGACTGACCCAGTAAATTTTATGCTCTCTCAGGTCATAGTCCAGAGAGAAGACAGGCTTCCGTCCTGGTGTGATGAGAGCTTGAATATTGGCGTTTTGCAGACCCAACTTTAGCAGCTTGTACTGTTCAGAGACCAAAAGACTGGGCTCCTCTGCACAAACACAAGAAACACATATAACATTAATGGAGTTAATACTTTTAATAGAGTAGAATATGAAGAAAAAAAAACAAAAAAAAAACTATTGGATCTCAATGTGGTCCAAGCACATTTCTGCTGTTTTCCAGTTGTGGAAATACACATGCAATTACTTCAATTATATTTTTGCCCCACATTAGAATTTCTTTGTGGCCCATTTCAGATGAGCAGGACACAGGTGAACTGTGGTTGTTCGCTTTACAAACGAATGGATTGATACCTGCCGCCTTGCAGCTGCGACCATCTGGCTCCAGTATAAATTCAGGGTGGCATCGACACAGGTAGGAGCCTAGCGTGTTGACACAGTTATGACTGCAGGCAGCGGGCAGAATCTCTTTACATTCATCTATGTCATAGCAGGTTAAACCGTCAGACTGAAGCCTGAAGCCAGTCTTACAGCCACATCTCTGGAAACAAGGGAATATTTGAACATTACAGCGGATTGCATTTATATTCTTGCTCAAAATGCAATTACATATTAAGATGCTGAAATCATGATTGAAACATTAGGGACCAGATTTACAAACTGTTTACATTAGTGCATATCCACTTCTGGTTTAAAACTAACATGCTATCCGACAGCCAGCTCTGTGCATGTGCTTCGGATGCGTGTGCTTAGAAACCCATACAGACTATCATAAGTTTAAACTAATATGGGTTTAAAAACGCATGCAGATAATAAACTTTCATGATGAAGAACTGCAATGTACTGGAATAGAGAATCAAATCCAAACCAGTGTTTTAGTTTTTGGCAGAGTACGGAAGGCATGAGCAGTACAGTTCTGGAAAGTGGGGTAAGAGCAGTAGCTCATTTGCATTTAAAGATACATGTGCAAAATAACACGTTTTTCCTTCCACTCAAAAATGGGCATTTTCAACACAGTATAAATGAATTATCTGAGGTATTTTAAGCTGAAACTTCAGACATTTAAAAAGGGGCATGTGTCTCTTTAGACACAATATAGTGTTAGGCATGCAACCATAACGGTTTATGGTCACTTAAGACTTAACGACAATGTTTAAGCAAATCCTCGCCAAGCTGGGAATTGACATTTGTTTAACCATTTTAGACAAACACAAGGCTGTTCACTTTGCTACAGTGTTCTCCGTACACGCGCACAGAAATAATAGCATAGCAGTTTTAATGACCCTATTAAATCAAGCACATCCTGCAGTTTAGAGTAAGTTAACTGTGGTAGAATGTACACTACTACTAAAATCGCATTGCTCTAGTTTCTTGCTGTAGGGTTGCAGTCGTTGCAATGTCTCCGCTCTCCACAAATATGTTCCATATTTATTGTCTTTCAGACACCTGGTAGAACTTGTTCACTGGTAATTTGATAATAGCTTTACATAATCTGATTGGTGGTCTCTATAAAGTCCTATCGGCCGATAACGATCAGCACCAAATCAATCGGATCAACCATAGTTCTTTAATTTGTGCACTGACATTTGATCACCTGCAGACCTTTACACTCCCATTAGTGGATGGAGGGTTCACACTAATTTGATTTGAGTAAATCTGGCCCTAGGTATTATAAATATATATGAAAAATTAAAGAAATGCTTGACCTCTCCATGTGGAGTGCTGAAGCAGTAGTGTTGACATGAAGGGCTGCTGGGACTGGAGCAGTTGTTCTTTAGACAGCCCACACCCTCATCAGAACCGTCTGCACAGTCAGAGCGCCCGTTGCACACCAGATTTGGGTCCACACACTCCTCACTTCCACACTGGAACAAGTGTGTTGGGCATTTCACTTGACCACCTACAAAACAAGCAAATGTTTACAATTTAGTATTATTGAAAGCATGTTATGGAGTTAAGAATTGATTTCAGACATGCACTCACAGCCAGATTCATCACTCTCGTCCTTGCAGTCCTTCACGCCATCACACTTCCACATCTTCGCAATGCATTGAGTTTTAGACGCACAGGACCACTGGAACTCTCCACACTTCAGCGGACTCACCTTGCAGTTCTAAACAGGGAGTGAAGAGTCTGTCTGATTGTATGGCACAGATTGATAACTTCGATTATATCCTTCCTACTCTGTTAAACAAATGTGCAAAAAAAAATTTCAAAATGTTCCCCAAAAAACAATGTTCGACAAAAGAGTCTTATCTGCCCTAAACTCACAACACTGGCAACTCAAACCAACAGAGCAATGTTGGAAATGCACTCAAACAACAACATGCAAACAACCACAAACAAAGACACCAAACAAACCACTAACAAAGACACCAAACAAACCACTAACAAAAAACTACAACCACCACAAACACAAAAAGCACACCACAAAATAGCAAAAACCCAAAAAATAAACAATGTGTTTTACAAGCATTAATTATACAAACAAAACATACAAAAAAAAAAAAAAAACCAAACAAACCCGCAAACAAAATTACAAATAGTACACGTTCAAATGCACACAAAACACCGCAAACAAAATGGCACAAACTACAACAAAAACCCACAAACATAGTACAATAGTACAACCCACAAACATAGTACCCACAAACAAGTGTAAAAACATTACCTATACACAACATCACTGTGTATAGATAGTGTTTTGCTGTTAAGGAAGAGTAGGTTTCTCTAGAACAAGACAGTCTCAGTGCGGCCCCTCACCCTCTCATCAGACCCATCACTGCAGTCCTGGTCTCCATCACAGAGCCACTCTTTCAGCAGGCACTCGTGAGTGTGAGGGCAGCGCTGCTCCACAGGACAGTGAGGCGGCTGAGCACAGCTCTTCTCATCAGAGTGATCACGACAGTCAGCGAACCCGTCACAGCGGAGGGACAGAGCCACACACTGACCGTTACTGCACTGGAAACGGTCACTTGAACACGGCTCCACCACTGCAGGACAAATACAGCCCAAGTGTAAGGAAAACGGTCCAAATACTGAACAAAGTCAATCATTAAAATGGTGTGTGTACAGGTTTATATTATATTGTAAAGCCTAAGATCACCTACTGTATATGGTGGGGACCAGCCAGCAGTCCCCATAAAGGAAATGGATTAATAAACTTGCATAAACTCTGTATTTTACATTTTCAAAAAAAGCTATTTTGTTTGTGATGGGTAGTTTTTGGGGTAATAATGATTTTTATATTGTACAAACTTTATTTTCTATGGAGAGTCCCCATAAGGATAGGGAAACAGTGCGTTACACATCATGGATGTGCTTGTGTTGCCATGCCACAGTTACTACACTGTTGTGTTGATGGTGATTTTACTTCATAAATTAATTCCCCATTATTTCCAATGTGTTCCCCAAATGCTGAGTGTGACATTCCCCCACACACTATCATAGGCTACAACCAGATATCATTCCAATTCATATATTTATTTATTTCATTTTTGCAGAGCTAGCAAAAGTCAAAGTCATTAAGTCTCACGCCATTTATATGAACTTTGCCCTTAACCCTTATGGGGTCTCTGACCCGAAATGAAGGGAACGTTTGTTTTAACTTTAAAGTTGTGATTGATCTTGGACAAGTTCTTGGAACCGACACTACATTTATAGCCATTAACTCCCAAATGATGAACACTTCGTGCCGTTGACCTACCACAGTTGGCTTCGTCCGTGCCATCCACACAGTCTTTCTCTCCATCACAGAGGAAGGATTCAGGAAGGCAGCGGGTTTTATTGTCACACTGGTGTCTGCACTCCTCAGAGAGCTTCATGCAGTTGATCTCATCCGATCGGTCCTGACACTGAGGTGTGCCGTCACATACAAGCTTCATGTCTATACATTTCTTGCCATGAGCGCATTGGAATTGGCCTGGAGGTTTGAATTATTGAAATATGTAAAAGACTGTAAAACTGACCAAATTGACAATTGTATTTCTACTGCATACCTTTTTTACATTTACTTTCACAGTTCCTTTCATCAGATCCATCTTTGCAATCTTTCTCTCCATCACACACGTGGCTGTACAGGACACACTCTTTCCCATCCCTACAAGGCTTGGATCCCAAGGGACATTTCAGAGGCAATGAAGCACTTGCAACCACACTAGTGTCTGGGGAAAAATAAATCAATTCCCAATTTAAATGGTAACAGTCATCCAAAAATGACAATTCTATCATGCTCATTTTGTTCCAGACACATGACCAGACAAATGAATTTCAATCTGTTTCTCACATGAAGTTAAAATCTAGTATGACTTCTGAAGACTTCCAACAGCATATTTAATAAATTTTATAGAAAAAAAAAGGATTTAGCACATTAATTCTTTCTTTAGTGGAAAACAAAAAGCAATGTTTATTTGGGTTCTGATTCTTCTGAACAACATGCAAGTGATTAAATAAATGGTTCAGTAAATGATTACAGGTGTGAACTTACAACAGTTCTTCTCATCTGAACCGTCTCTACAGTCTGGTTTACCATCACAGAGCTGCTGTTTAGTCAGGCACACCATCTTCTGGTCGCAACGTAAAGCACAGGTGGGACACTGTTGCTCATCCGACCCATCAGCGCAGTGCGGGTAACCGTCGCACACCAGGGTTCTCCAAACACACTGCCGTCTGTCCTTGCACAGAAACTGGTCTGATTGAAGTACAAAACCTTATCATTAAATGTACATGGACCATCATCCCATTTAAGAATAGAACAAATTCAACATGTTACCTGGATCTGGACATGAATGCATGCAAAACTGCTCATCTGCTCCACTCGGACAGTCTTTCTTCCCATCACATATTTGGGATTGTGTGATGCATTTTGAGGTTTCATGACAAAAAACAGAAGGGCTAATGCAGACTGGCTGAGTTGATATTTTGATCGATGGGCCAGTAATACGATCTAAAAAAACGTAATGAGCAAATTTAATATCTTAACCCAAATTAAATGCAAAATAAGTTGTTTTTAAACTGAACTAAAGCATTTTAATTAAGAAATCAGTTAAAACAATTACCACAGTTGTCTTCATCAGTGGCATCTACACAGTCTTTCTCTCCATCACAGAGGAAGTTTTCTGGGATGCAGCGAGTCTTGTTGTCACACTGGTGTTTGCAGTCATGCGAGCGAGTGAAACAGTCCATTTCATCAGAGCGGTCCTGACACTGAGGTGTGCCGTCACACACCTGCTTTCTGTCGATACACATCCTCCCATGAGCGCACTGGAACTGATCTAGGAGGAAACGTTTGGTTTAAATGTCACTTACACATGTCTTGGCTACATAAAGCAGTTACGAATCAGCTTCATGTGTTTTACCTGCTTTACACTTATATTCACAGCCCCGCTCATCAGATCCATCCTTACAGTCCCTCTCTCCATCACACACATGACTGTGCAGAACACACTCACGTCCATCCTCACAGGGTTTAGAGCCCAAACGACACTTTAACGGCCCCGAGGATGAGGTTTCAGCAGCCATGGTTGGACATCCCAGCTCATCTGAACCGTCAATGCAGTGAGCGTGACCATCACACACCAGATTCCCATCAACACACTTCCTCCTGTCCTTGCATAGAAAGTCACCTAAAAGTAAAATGAAAATTGTGAGATCTTTTATGTAATACAGCCATAGCTTGCACAATTAAGATCATATCCTTTGAGTACCTGAGTTCGGACATTTGTCAAAGCAAAACGTTTCATCATATCCATCAGGACAATCTCTTTTGCCATCACAGAGACTAGTGTGAGGGATGCACAGCGACCCATCACGACACAATACAGCAGGACTTTCACACTTCACAACCTTTGTGGGGTACCCTGCAGAAAAAAAATAAAGATTTTGAATAGACATGATTTAGCTCTGATTTTAGTTGAAATAATCAGTGTCAGAGACACCCACCACAGTCAGATTCATCAGTGCCATCCACACAGTCTTTCTCTCCATCACACACAAAGTTTTCTGGTATGCAGCGAGTTTTGTTGTCACAGCGATGGCTGCAGCTCTTGCTGCGTGTGAAGCAATCCCTCTCATCAGAAAAATCTTGACATTGTGGTCTGCCATCGCACACAAGCTTTGAGTCGATGCATTTCCTCCCATGGGCACACTGAAACTCCCCTGAGAAGCAACAAAACACAGTAAGACTGTGTATTAAAAACTGTCCTCATAGTACCAAGCTTAAAGGTAAGGTAACTTCTGTGCCACTACTGCCATACAAAAACTGATAAAAACTAATTAATATAGATGCAAGCAACAATTAAAGGGCAAAGCACCACAGAAGAATGAGGAGCTAAAAATCAAGGCAGCAAGTGTCAGACTGACTGCATAAATGAGAAAATGTTTAGAGGCGATTAAGCAAAATGGTGGATAGCCAATTAATACACTCACATGTAATGTGACAATTACTCATTACTTGACCCCAAATCAACCTGGTGTGGTCAGCCTCAGTTCCAGTTTGGCAGTATGCCAACAAATTCATTGACGTGGTATGCGGAAATTTGTCTCCACGTGAAATTAATGACTTTTGGCCGACCTATTCGTAAGATGATCAGACTTGATTTTGGTGAAAATCATACAAACGGTCGAGAAGTTTTTAAAAGAAGGTTTTTAAAGAAAATAAAAATGGTGGACCGAAAGATCAGCTGACTAAGGGAAAATTTACATCTACTGTATGTTCTCAGCATGACCCAAGGAATCTATTCAGACCATATTACAATAGACCCTTTTACAGGCCACGTGATCAAATAGTTGCACGTGCATTTTGGCAATGGAAGCGTTGTTTCCCACAGGCTCTACCGTATTAGCAATTACGAAAGTTTATTAAAACGGTTTCCCAGCTTCAAAATGTCTGGCTGTTGCGTTTACGGTTGCACTAATCAATATTCCACCAAGGGGCTAAAGTCTTACAGGATTCCGACAGGATCACGGCCGTTTCAGAAGAACCGGTGGCGCCTGTGGCTGCAAGCGATTAGGCTGATACCCAAAATTGCTGATATAGGAACAGTGCATCTTACGCACCAAATATTAAGACCATTCAGAAGTTAAAACAAATACATTTCTTATGTCTCCTGAACACTAGGTGGCACTGCGCCAAAATTGCAGGTAATCCTTTGGTCATGAGTCAACACCAAGTTTGGTCTGAATACAATAAAGAGTTGTAAATATACCCTCGCATTCATTTCGGCATGCCCTTAATGGAGTCAGTTCATGCATTGCTCAAGAATTGCATGACTAAACTGGTTTTTCAGTCGACATGGTCAAACGTGTTTGAAACTGACATCACAGGGTGCAATCAAATTTGGTTTCTAGCTCTTACAGTTCAAAAGTCATCAGCATAAATGTGACCAACTCTGGACAGTTGGTGGTGTTAGAGGGATTGAGGTAGAGTCTAAATATACTGTGGTTAATGTTTATACTGTCCTCTATCTGTGTGCCAAATTTCACAACCTTTTACAATACAGTTCTATGGACAGGAAGTGGACTAATAGAAAGAAGAGGCAGATTAAAAGATGCAACAGTAATATAGAAATAAATTACCTATAATAATTTTCTTTACGTATATATTTGTTTGTTCCGTTATTTATGAAGTGTTGGTACAAAATCTTTGGTTTGACTACCTGTTTTACAATTAAAATCGCAGTCAGCCTCGTCCGATCCATCCTTACAGTCCCTCTCTCCATCACACACATGACTGTACAGGACACACTCAAGTCCATCCTTACAGGGTTTAGAACCCACGCGACACTTTATTGACGCCGTTGAGGTTGCAGCAGCCATGGTTGGACATCCCATCTCATCTGAACGGTCAAAGCACTGAGCACGGCCATCACACACCAGATCTCTCTTCACACACTTACTCCTGTCGTTACACATAAAGTCACCTGGCAGAAAAAGAGATAAGTTATAAAACAGCAAGAACTTTCTCAACAGTAATTAAATAAGTAAATGTGTTCATTACTGCGATATGGGCAGTTGCGGAGGCACGGTCTCTCATCAGAGCCATCAGGACAGTCTTTCATCCCATCACACAGATATCGCTGAAGGATGCATAGTGACGTCCCCTGACAAGCCACATAAGGGCTTTTGCACGGTGATGGTGGGGTCGGCATGGCTGCAACCGATTGTTAAACAAAAGATTATTTTTAAATAATTATATTTAATATTTGTTTCCATCCAAGTCAAAACTCTGACAATGTCAGACCATTCCTATTTAAAGTAATGTGACCCGCTACATCATTGAGTATCTATGACTCAAACGCATTGATTTGACTCCAGTGGTGCAAAAATGACTTGTCAGAGCCCACATGTAGGAGTAAATGTGTCATTTGTGACGTTCTCATAGCAGACTCACCACAGTCAGCTTCATCCGATCCGTCCAAACAGTTCCTCATACCATTACAGATGAACACCTCTGGGATACAACGGGTGTTCCCATCACAGCGCATGCTGCAGCTCTTGGTGGGTTTCCAGCAGCCTGCTTCATCAGAGTTATCTGGACACTGAGGAGTCCCATCACACACTTGCCGGAAGTCAATACACTTCTTTCCCTGAATACACTGAAACATCCCTGTGAATGAATAGCATACCAGAAAGATGAGCAAAGACGAAAAATAAAATGGGGTTAAGATCATGGTAACAGCTCACCAGGATTGCATTGAAGTTCACAATTTTCTTCATCAGAGCCATCCTTGCAGTCCCTCTCTCCATCACACACATGACTGTACAGGACACACTCACGTCCATCCTTACAGGGTTTAGAGCCCGGACGACACTTTAACGGCCCCGAGGATGAGGATTTAGGAGCCATGTAACAAGCCACCTCATCAGAACCATCAAGGCAGTGAGCGCGACCATCACACACCAGATTCCCATCAATACACTTCCTTCTGTCCTTACACAGGAAGTCATCTGGCACAATTTTACAGATGTCAGTGCTTTTCAACAGCAAATAAAAGCAAAGAATTACATTGAAGATCAAGCAGAGATTTACCAGGTTTTGAGCAAACATGAACGCACGAGACTTCATCAAAACCATCCGGACAATCTATCTTCCCGTCACAGAACAGAGTCTGGGAAATGCACAGTGATGTTCCTGGACACATCACGGATGGACTTCTGCAGGTCGGAGGTGAAGGTGCAAAACCTGAAATGTCTTTGTTCAGAGTCACCAAAATTACTTCCTCTCTGTAAGTCTCAGCTGTGAACATATGGATATCAGACATTCATCAACAAGGGTTAAACAGAATAAGCACGTTACATTTCAAATGACAGAGAGGTATTAAGTATCTTAAGTAGCCAAAAAAAAACAGAAAAAAAAAAAAAACAGATTGGGGCAGGAAATGGGATTATTTTCAATGGGTTAGAACGGTAGGTCTAACCAAAAAAAAAAAAAAGTTTGGGAATCATTTTTCTTTGCAACTCGTTTTGGTGATGCAGATAGCTCATCTTTTAAGACCCCCTGAGGTGAAAATCAAGTTAATGTCTACATGTCTGGTGTTTTTAATATGCTTTAAAGGGGACTTTACCCATTTTTAAGTGCTATAATCGGTTCCCCAGTGCATCTACCAACCCAGAAAACATGAAGTGACAACCCACTAACTGTTTTGGGGAGCCTTTTTTTTGCAAGCACACAAATTGTTTGGTCGTTGCAGCACCGAACACTACAACCAAAAATCACAGCCGTCTAAAGGCCTCAGGGAACCGTTTCAACTTGCAAGTAGTGTCATATCTGGGGGTTATTATGAGCTGGAATTTCACAGACACATTCCAGGGACACCATAGATTAATTATTCTTTTTTAATAAGTGGCTAGACATTTCAATCGGTGTAAACAGAGCTTAGGCTTTCTTTCTCTGCTTTGAGAAAATCAAAGCTCAGACGCGCTGATCTTGAATCTCCTCCGTATGACGTCATACGACCCTTTCTCTGCTTTGTCCACCCAGAGACTTTCGCTTGCCCAAGAAAAAATGAGCTAGAAAGTACGAACGCTTGAGTGCGATTTGAGTTTTTCCTCAAGATATCATGGCTTACAAACAGGCGAAGCATGGTAGTTTCAGTGTTCGGATGTACAAATGAACAAAAAAGTATTTTAGTTCCTTCATCTGAGTCTCTGAAGAAACAATGGGTTAATTTTATTATCTCTGGAAATGCGCCAACAACTTCCCAAAGTTTTTTATGGCCCAAACATTCACAAATAACCGTTTACTCAACTTGGGCCAATACAAAGCTGGCCTCGATGAACGTCTGAAAATAAATCATTCGAGCTACAAAGCAACACTTTCTGATGTGTAACGTTAGCCTAATTGTTCAAGTTCAGACTTTAAATACTGGGTGGGGATAAATATAATAATGCATTGAACAAATGTCTCAATCTTTTGAAAACAAACTCACAGCAGTTGTCTTCATCAGTGGCGTCTACACAGTCTTTCTCTCCATCACAGAGGAAGTTTTCAGGGATGCAGCGAGTCTTGTTGTCACACTGGTGTTTGCAGTCGTGCGAGCGAGTGAAACAGTCCATTTCATCAGAGCGGTCCTGACACTGAGGTGTGCCGTCACACACCTGCTTTCTGTCGATACACATCCTCCCATGAGCACACTGGAACTGATCTAGGAGGAAACGTTTGGTTTAAATGTCACTTACACATGTCTTGGCTAAATAAAGCAGTTATAAATCAGCTTCATGTGTTTTACCTGCTTTACACTTATATTCACAGCCCCGCTCATCAGATCCATCCTTACAGTCCCTCTCTCCATCACACACATGACTGTACAGGACACACTCGCGTCCATCCTTACAGGGTTTAGAGCCCGGACGACACTTTAACGGCCCCGAGGATGAGGATTTAGGAGCCATGTAACAAGCCACCTCATCAGAACCATCAAGGCAGTGAGCGCGACCATCACACACCAGATTCCCATCAATACACTTCCTTCTGTCCTTACACAGGAAGTCATCTGGCACAATTTTACAGATGTCAGTGCTTTTCAACAAAAAATAAAAGCAAAAAATGACATTGAAGATCAAGCAGAGATTTACCAGGTTTTGAGCAAACGTGTACGCACGAAACTTCATCAGAACCATCCGGACAATCTATCTTCCCGTCACAGAACAGAGTCTGGGAAATGCACAGTGATGTTCCTGGACACATCACGGATGGACTTCTGCAGATGGGAGGTGAAGGCCTTTGTTCAGAGGCCTTTGCTCCGCCTTTGTTCAGAGTCACCAAATTTACATCCCTTCTTTTAGTCTCAGCTGTGAACACATGGAGATCAGACATTCATCAATAATGGTGAAACAGAATAAGCACATGTTACATTTCACATGCCAAGAGGTTAAGCAATAATACCTCTTAACTATATTTTAGCAAAAAAGCCAGAAAGGGTCAGGAAATTAGATTTAACATTATTAGTACAGATCATGGAAATAATAATAATAATTTAACAGGATATTGCACCTTTAAAAAGGAGCTGTAATCAAGATTGTGGCCAAAACTGTTACTGCAATCACTTTCAAATTGGGGTGTATCCCCACCTTCCACCCCTTGACTCAAGGTTGCCAGATATGCTGCAAGTTCCAGCAGGAATGTAATAAAGTATATCGGATTCATATTCACATTCGAGTTTTGGGGTTTCGCAACGTTAGAATTTTTTTAATCCGATTCTGACACGTTTGTATCTGCAGCTGAGGTAACTAGAGAAGAGCTAGCAACCCGAATGCCACAACACTACCGAGTCCTTGATTGGTAGATTGGTGGAGGGTGACGCATCAGAACAAAACACAACTTGACATCAACATCAGTCAAGGGCTGCGACTTCACTTTTTAAATTAGAATATCCTGGCCGGACTACTGTTAGTGATTTAAGTATTTGAAATGAACATGATTTCTTAATGTCTAGTGACATATCAGGGAAAATGTATGATTAATTGAAATAAATTTCTTGCGTACAGCTTCTTTAAAAGGCATGCATGTAGTTGTTGGTTTAGGGTTCCATACTAATCTGCAGTAGGTGAGAGTATTCTCTAAGGCATTGGAAGGGTTGATTTTGCTAGAAACCCTGTGGTGCGAACCAAAAATACACGTTTGTATGAGTTTGCAAAATTGACTCAACCAGTTCCAACCCAAACTAACCATTAAAAAAAAAAACGATAAAAAGTGGAATGTTTGGGAATCCTCTTTGAAAACAACCTTGGAAACTCGTTTTGGTGATGCTATTGGTTCACCGTTTGCTGAAAATCAAGCTATTCAATGTTTATATGTCTATGTATTGTTTTTAATGTGCTTTTAAACCAACCACATACAAATTTATAAGTCAACACCATTGGAGTATTTTCTCAAAACTGCAGTGAACCAAAGGGTCTCAGAGAACAGCAATTTCACAAACGCTATCGTAAGCAATCCTGTCAACATTGCCGATGGGCTTTTTCATATGTACTAATGGTGTTCTAATGGGTTGAGGACAGGACTCTGTGTGGGCCAGTCAAGTTCCTCCAGACAAAACACGCTCATCCATATCTTTATGGACCTTGCTTTGGTGCGCGGGTGCTTAGTCATGTTAGAACAGGAAGGGGAAATCTTTAAAATGTTCCCAAAAAGTTGGGAGCATGAAATTGCCCAAAATGTCTAGCTATGCTGAAGCTAGAAGAGTTCCCTTCACTGGAACTAAGGGGCCAAGCCCAACCCGTGAAGAAGAAAAAAAAAAAAAAAAAAAAAAAAAACACCATAATCCCCCCTCCACCAAACTTTACACTTGGCACAATGCAGTCAGGCAAGTCCAGTTCTCCTGGCAACCGCCAAACCCAGACTCGTCCTTCGGATTGCCAGACTTAAGTGTGATTCGTCACTCCATAGAACACGTCTGCACTGCTCTAGCGTCCAGTGACTGTGTGCTTTACACCACTGCATCCCACAATTTACATCAAGTGCAGTGCAAAGCGTGGGATGCAGTGGTATAAGGCTTGGATGCTAGTGCTCGGCCACTGAAACCCATTCCAAGTAGCTCTCTACGCACAGTTCTTGAGCTAATCTGAAGGACACACTAAGTTTGGAGGTCTGTAGCAATTGACTCTGCAGAAAGTTGGCGACGTCTGCACACCTCAGCTTGAACCCACTCTGTGATTTTACGTGGCCTACCACTTTGTGGCTGAGTTGCTGTTGTTCCCAATTGCTTCCATTTTGTTATACAACAAATAGTTGACAGTGAGTGGAATATTTAGAGGAAATTTCCCAAATGGACTTATTTCACAGGTGGCAACCTGTCACTAGCCTGGATGCCAACCCGAACCCCGCCCACAAGATTTTTTGGTCTGGAAGTTCAGTCTGGACTCGATCCATTGAAGAGTAATTATGATCAGTAAAAAAAAAATGGTCGGGCCAATCAAATTGCCAGGGTGGGCTTTATACAATGATGGACAGATGATCTGCAGTTACGTAATCAAAGAGCGCTTGGGTTGAACTGGTTTCCCTCAAAGATGACTGCATCTGGAGAATTGAGACGTAGAGATTCTGCTACTGCGTCCGTTTTAGAAGAAATCGACAGCACATTATTGCAATTCTCTGTCTGCCTTTTAAAATTAAAGGCATTTGTTGATCGGAAAGAGGTGTTTGGCGTCCTTCCTACAGGATTTGGCAAAAGTTTAATTTATCAGCCGGATCCGATGGCCACTAAGAAGATGGGATGCTTTGTTATAACTACTACTCACACACTATACTGATAGTCACTGTACCCCTTAAAAGCGGTGTATTTTTAATTTCATTTTGTATTCAAATCTTCATTAAATACGTCATTAAAACTTCATTTTGGCTCCCGGTCTTTTTTCTCTGAAGACTCAAATGAACGCTTCTTCAGCCTGGTGTCTACCGTTTTCTCTCCATTTATTAAAATCAGTCAAGTCACGCTCCAAAGTGTTGAGACAGGTCCAACAAATGTGAGCAGATTTGTTGGCTTTATTGTCGAGATATAATTCTAAACGGAGAACTAGTTCGTATGTTATTCACTATTTAGTTCAAAAAGGTTTGTGTTTAAGTACTCCGCAAATCTTTGAATTGTTTTTGCAACACCAAAGGTCGTTAACTCATTTTTCTTTTAAATACTTTTTCCAGAGTGCGTGCAGTTCAGTTGACAATTATCACTTACTCAACCCGCACAATTATCACTTATCACTCGCTCAACATGCATCACTTACTGCGTTGCTCTGATTGGTTGTAGGTCTATCCAATTGAGTGCAGAGGTTTGGTTAAGACGCGCTTCATAATCAAACCTCTATAGAGCAGCATCAAACTCGCATTCTGATTAGAACACAAGTATGACGAAGTCACGCTAACCCGTCACAGTACCACGCATGAATTCACTGAGCTCCTGAGAGCGACCCATTCTTTCACAAATGTTTGAAAAAGCATCTGCATGACTAGGTGACTGACTTTATACAACTGTGGCCATGGAAGTGATGAAACACCTGAATTCGATGATTTGGCGTGGTGTCCCAATACTTTTGGCAATAGTGTATATGGCTGAATTAAACCAGTATTCCCACAAGTAAACGCTGCAGAATGGACATAGTAAGGTTGATTGAGTAAACGGGTAGTTCGAGCTAGTGTAATTCTGGTGGAGGTGAGACTAATTTGCAGATTCATGGTTTCCACATATATTAAATGAAGGAAGGGAGTAGAATTGCATCCAAGCTTTAAGAAATTAACATAATTTCTCTCCAAATTTGTCATTTTGGTGATTAAAGAGAAGGAGTTCAAAGGGATACAATTATTGACCACAGGGGGACTTTAAATACTGGGTGGGGATACATATGATAATGGATTGAACAAATTACTGTCTCAATCTTTTGAAAACAAACTCACAGCAGTTGTCTTCATCAGTGGCGTCTACACAGTCTTTCTCTCCATCACAGAGGAAGTTTTCAGGGATGCAGCGAGTCTTGTTGTCACACTGGTGTTTGCAGTCGTGTGAGCGAGTGAAACAGTCCATTTCATCAGAGCGGTCCTGACACTGAGGTGTGCCGTCACACACCTGCTTTCTGTCGATACACATCCTCCCATGAGCGCACTGGAACTGATCTAGGAGGAAACGTTTGGTTTAAATGTCACTTACAAATGTTTTGGCTACATAAAGCAGTAACGAATCAGCTTCATGTGTTTTACCTGCTTTACACTTATATTCACAGCCCCGCTCATCAGATCCATCCTTACAGTCCCTCTCTCCATCACACACATGACTGTACAGGACACACTCACGTCCATCCTTACAGGGTTTAGAGCCCTGACGACACTTTAACGGCCCCGAGGATGAGGATTTAGGAGCCATGTAACAAGCCACCTCATCAGAACCATCAAGGCAGTGAGCGCGACCATCACACACCAGATTCCCATCAACACACTTCCTTCTGTCCTTACACAGGAAGTCATCTGGCACAATTTTACAGATGTCAGTGCTTTTCAACAGCAAATAAAAGCAAAGAATGACATTGAAGATCAAGCAGAGATTTACCAGGTTTTGAACAAACATGAACGCACGAGACTTCATCAGAACCATCCGGACAATCTATCTTCCCGTCACAGAACAGAGTCTGGGAAATGCACAGTGATGTTCCAGGACACATCACGGATGGACTTCTGCAGGTCGGAGGTGGAGGTGCAAAACCTGAAACGCCTTTGTTCAGAGTCACCAAATTTACATCCCTTCTTTTAGTCTCAGCTGTGAACACATGGAGATCAGACATTCGTCAATAATGGTTAAACAGAATAAGCACATGTTACATTTCACATGCCAAGAGGTTAAGCAATAATAAGACCACTACTGTACATTAATTAAGTACATAGCAGCAAAAAAGCCAGAAAGGATCAGGAATTGTGATTTTCAACATTATTAGTGGAGATAAGGGAAGAAATAAAATTAACAGGACATTGCACCTTCAAAAGAATCTTGGTAGAATACTTTCACCTACTCAATTTGTATGGAACAGTAAACCAAGACATTGGCAGATTGATTAAGCTAGAAACAGTGGTAATAATAATAATAATAAAAAAATAGCAGAATGTTTGGGAATCCTTTAAAAAAAAAAAAAAAAAAAAAAAAAAAAAAATGGGAAAACCTTAGCAGCTCGTTTTGGTGATGCAGATAGTTCACCTTTAAGACCCCCTGTGGTGAAAATCAAGCTATTAAATGTTTGTCTATCCCTGAATCTCAAAGTCCATATAATCTATCCTAAACGGCATGCAAGATAAGTAGTGTCGCAAAGCATAATATGTTGAAAAGTATGTCAAAAGTCCCCGGATGGTCAACTATTTCTGGTGGATTTAGAAGTGTGGATAAGGCCCATATTGCCACAATCCATTGCATTTGAGGAACTACAAAAAAACCAAAACAAAACCTAAAACAGATGTGAAACCAACAGTGAGGGGGGTTTAGATAAGGTTTTAGTTGCTAAAAAAAAAGAAAAAAAAAGGAAACCTTGGATTAGTTTCATATTGCATCTGCAATAATGTGGACTTGTATAAAAGATCCTTTTGGCCATTAAATTTCAAATGCATCTTTATGCATTAATATGAGGAGAGTTCACTGCATGAAAGTCCCACGGCTGCAGAACAATCTGCTACTAGTCTACTGCACTTATCGATAAGGTAGGAAATTAAGGAGGATTTTAACTGTGATAAGATGTTTGACAGGCCAGTTCACTGTGAAAGCAGGCAACAGAGCAAACGTTAGACAAGCTTTTGGGACACACCATCATGTCATACAATTCTCCATTTTCGTGTAGAAAAAGTAGATGCTTTTCAGTGTAGCAAAAAGGAGTACATATTTTAGGGTGTCGTATTAAAGGCGTTGAATTGAGACAGTAAATCAGTTTTTAATTGCTTTAACACAAATCAAGAGCAAATCCATAAGTCAGCACCATTGCAGATTATTTTCTCCTTAAAACTGCTGTGAAACAAAGTCGGTCTCAAACATGGTTTGAAAATGCTTTTCTCTGTCACAAATGCTGTCGCAACGAATCACGTCAAATTGTGTCTACAGGCTTTAGCTTATTAACTGCTACGAAGCAGGGATGTCTCAAGAGAAGCCAGGTTAACCTGGTATATTTTTCTGTGTATAAAAATAATTCACCCGCTATATTGCCAAGTCTACATGAATTTTCATATGAGTATTAGAACGTCAGTGGAAAAAGGCATATAACATTGCGAGTTGTTTAAAGCATTTCTGAACTATAAGGATGCGAATTTAGGCTAAAACGCACTACCATTTTGATACCTAGATTGAGTGAAACAGGTAGTCCAAGCTGGTGTAATGCAGGGTGGAGGTGGGTGACTAATTTGCAGATTTATGGTTTACACGTATATTAAAAGATAGGGTGTTGTAGATTTACGTTCAAGCTATTTTAAGGAAGAAATTATTTCACAGAAAAAAAAGTTAGTTATTTGGGTGATTAAAGGGAGTTCTAAAGGGTTAAACTTATTGACTACAGGGGGACTTTAAATACTAGGTGGGGATAAATATGATAATGCATTGAACAAATGTCTCAATCTTTTAAACAAACTCACAGCAGTTGTCTTCATCAGTGGCGTCTACACAGTCTTTCTCTCCATCACAGAGGAAGTTTTCTGGGATGCAGCGAGTCTTGTTGTCACACTGGTGTTTGCAGTCGTGTGAGCGAGTGAAACAGTCCATTTCATCAGAGCGGTCCTGACACTGAGGTGTGCCGTCACACACCTGCTTTCTGTCGATACACATCCTCCCATGAGCGCACTGGAACTGATCTAGGAGGAAACGTTTGGTCACTTACACATGTCTTGGCTAAATAAAGCAGTTATGAATCAGCTTCATGTGTTTTACCTGCTTTACACTTATATTCACAGCCCCGCTCATCAGATCCATCCTTACAGTCCCTCTCTCCATCACACACATGACTGTACAGGACACACTCACGTCCATCCTTACAGGGTTTAGAGCCCTGACGACACTTTAACGGCCCCGAGGATGAGGATTTAGCAGCTATGTAACAAGCCACCTCATCAGAACCGTCAAGGCAGTGAGCGCGACCATCACACACCAGATTCCCATCAATACACTTCCTTCTGTCCTTACACAGGAAGTCATCTGGCACAATTTTACAGATGTCAGTGCTTTTCAACAACAAATAAATAAAAGCAAAGAATGACATTGAAGATCAAGCAGAGATTTACCAGGTTTTGAGCAAACGTGTACGCACGAGACTTCATCAAAACCATCCGGACAATCTATCTTCCCGTCACAGAACAGAGTCTGGGAAATGCACAGTGATGTTCCTGGACACATCACGGATGGACTTCTGCAGGTCGGAGGTGGAGGTGCAAAACCTGAAACGCCTTTGTTCAGAGTCACCAAATTGACGTCCTCTCTGTTAGTCTTAGCTGAGAAATTTCAAATGAAAAAAAAAGAAAAAAAGTTCATAGTTATGTTTAGCATGAAATAATTTCATAGGCTAGGAACTGTTTGTGAACGCAATCTTCATGAAATGTTGATCATTGGGCAGGGTTTGCCAAACTGGGATGGGTGAACCCCTGGAGGTTGGTGAGCGAACTGCAGGTGTTCATGAAAAGCTAATTAAATCATAAATATAAAATAAACAAAATATATACATGCACAACTTACTAAAAATTAACAAATACTTTAATACAATGCATGCATACCTGCATTTCATGTGACCATTAACTATCAGAGAACAAGCACATTTTGCTTTCGACTAAATATTAACTCAGTTATGTTATGTATCCCCTGAGATTTATCTTTTAGATTAGAGGTTCGGCTGACCAAAAAATAAATAAATAAATAAATAAATAAGAGAAAAAAAGGTGGCATACAGCAGAGTGATGAACTCTTTGTAAATGGGGTTCCCACACCTTTTGACCAGTGAGCCAATGCCGACTAAAAAATATCAATAGATAAATGAGTCAATACAAATTAACCTCAATCTTTTTAAAACAAACTCACAGCAGTTGTCTTCATCAGTGGCGTCTACACAGTCTTTCTCTCCATCACAGAGGAGGTTTTCTGGGATGCAGCGAGTCTTGTTGTCACACTGGTGTTTGCAGTCGTGCGAGCGAGTGAAACAGTCCATTTCATCAGAGCGGTCCTGACACTGAGGTGTGCCGTCACACACCTGCTTTCTGTCGATACACATCCAATGGTCACACTGGAACTGATCTAGGAGGAAACGTTTGGTTTATTTAGCCAAGACATGTGTAAGTGGCATTTAAAGCAGTTACGAATCAGCTTCATGCGTCTTACCTGCTTCACACTTATATTCACAGCCCCACTCATCAGATCCATCCTTACAGTCCCTCTCTCCATCACACACATGACTGTGCAGAACACACTCACTTCCATCCTCACAGGGTTTAGAGCCCAAACGACACTTTAACGGCCCTGAGGTTGAGGTTTCAGCAGCCATGGTGGGACATCCCATCTCATCTGAACCGTCAATGCAGTGAGTGTGACCATCACACACCAAATGTCTCTCCACACACTTACTTCCATCATTACACAGGAAATCATCTGGAAGAACAAAGAATTTAATTTAAATTTCCTGCAGTCTAATGATCTTTCCACACCAAATCAGAAAAAAACAACAATAAAACTAAAAGGCACAAAAAGCAAAGCTACACGGAAACAACCAAATCACACGGAATCAATGTTGATGCCATTGAAATACTGCAGCAGACCGATGACAGCTCAGATCATAGTCTCGCATAAACTTAATTTAGCCAAGGCTGCAGAGCCAACGCCATGTTACGCATGTTAGACCTATCAATTTTGTCACTGATCTAGCAGATAATTAATCAATCTTTAGTTTCATCATCTCAGCATCCCAGATTGCTTAGAACTCGATATTGCGACAAACTTTTAACTCTCCCTATTCCTGTACTTTAGACACAGTTGCGCCAACACGCTTAAAGATCAGAATAGTCCAACACCGTGGTATGAGTACACTCGCCACTTAAGAGACCAGCCAGAAAAATGGAGCAAAACTGAAAGAACACTAAACTAGACGTACTTCATATTTCATGGAAGGTGAGCTCGACTGCATACAGAGAGGCCTTAAAAGCTGCTAGATCTGCTTATTTTCAACCCTATTAGAAGAACATAAACAAAACCCAAGGTATTTATTTGAAACAGTGGTTATACTAATGAAAAATAAAGCTTCAAGCCAAGAAGTTCCCAAGCAGCACAGCAGTAATGACTTTATGAACTTCACTTATAAGATTGATATCAGGGAGAAAATTATAACTATGCAACCGTCTCTACTACAGTATAGCATCAGGGAGTGCATTGTAGTGTCCCTAAGGAAAGATTTGATTCATTCATTGCTATTAGGAGAGGAAGAATTTTTGAAACTAGTTAAATCTAAAATCGACAACATGTTAGACCCCATACCGACTAAGCTAATTAAAGATGTTCCCAGAGGTCAAAGTTCATATCATTAATTCATATTTGTCTTTAGGATACATACCAAAAAGTTAAACTGGCTCTGATTCAACTAATTATGCGTATATATATACACATATATAAAAAGATCCTACAGTCAATTATAGGCCGATCTCTGTTATTTACAGGTACGTTAATGAAGCTATGCGACATGTACAACGCAAATACATTGTAGGGGAAACACTGCAATCAATATGCAAAATCCCTTTTGCATGCACGCTCGCTTTTTAATTTCACTACCGAATTCCCAACACACTTATGGGGAGTGGCGGTACGGACCACACATTTTACAAGATAAGATTTATCAATGAAGCTAAAGATCCATTGTGCGCCAAATACTCCAACATCTCTCCTTACTATCGTCACATGAGGAGTTAAATCTGATGTACTGTAATATAAATAACAACCAAAGCAAACCTAACCAGATCTCTTTAGGAGCTCAGTAGAATGAATCCATTTTCTGTGCCTTTCTGCATTCCGAATTAGGTTTTGGGCACATCCCTAGTTAAAAAAATTACCTTTTATTTTTGTGTGAACTATGCCTATAATAAATCATACCTGGCTTTGCACACATGTCCAAACATGAGGTCTCATCAGACCCATCCGGACAGTCCTTCTTCCCATCACACCGCTGAGATCGACTGATGCACACCATTGAGCCTTGACAAAAGATTAGAGGACTCTTGCAAGTCACCTCAGTAGGATGAACATCTTCAGTCATCTTATCTGAAGTGCAAACAAAACTATAAATAAGTAACTGTAGCATAAAATCCACGCAACATGAAACCCAAGAACATTACAGACCTTGTTGGACTTCCCTGAGCGCAACAGATAAGCTTACAACTCCTTTCTCGACAGCAACCCCAGAGACACGAGATCCATCTTTACGACTCCAAACGGTTAGGACGTTATTGAACAATGCCACCATGTAGGGTTCATAAGCAGCCACGATGGAGCCAGGAACGACCCAGTCTAAACCAGCAGAGTACTTCCTCATCTTCAATAGACTCATAACCTGCAAGTCTAAAGCAAACGTAACATTCAGCTGAAGTACATGAAAGCCAGTAGTTTTGACAAATGGTCAATTCAGAAAGAGGACACTCACAAGACTCCATGTTCCAAAGGAAGCCATTCGCTTTTCTGTCAAACACAATGCTGTCGACCCCACTGTCCTCAAAGCTGAAGATAGATTCTGCTCTTCCACCAATCAGACCCAGTTTCATTCTCATGATCTGAGCTCCCTCTAGCCAGTACAGCTTTCCTCTCTGCCAATCCACGAACAGGTCTAGGATCGCAGCTTTGGCTTGATATAGCTGCCTGGAAATGCTTTGGTCAAGGGGGCCAATGGTTGAAACGCCAATGGAAAGTTCATCGCATGCCAACCAATACAGATTGCCGGTTCTCTGGTCAACTCTGACAACGCAGGCTAAGGGAAGAGACAAAGCAAGTCAGAATTACTCATGAGCTGGAATTATCAGTGGGAATGAATGTAGTGTAACCAATAAAAAACATTTTGCTTGGGAGTACATGTATGGGAGTGCACGTATGAATTTTCATACGTTTAGTATTTTCCAAGATAAAAAGTATTTTCAAATATCAAGAATTAACTCAAATAGAAGTACAGACATCACATGACATTAAAATCTGAATTATACATTCAATGTCATGTGAAAAAAATAAATAAATAAAGGGATTAAATACTGAATCAGTTAACTTTCCAAGCAAAATAGATCAAACTACTATTTTTTCATTCTTTCAATGAGGATTTTATCCATCATATGTTAACATATATCTTATGTTAAATGGCAACAACTTACCAGGTTTTAAAGTCAGAATGTACTCTGATAAGTCTTGAGAATGCATGTTCAGCTTTACGTGGCCTGTCCCATTAGACCAAACCAGACATCCTCGCCGCCAGTACATGTCAAAGGACTGGATGTTTTGATCCGAAGTAAAGAGCTCAGTTTTCACAGGAGTCTTTCCAGCAAACTCCAAACTGTATATGGTTGTGGCTGTTGCATAGGCAACTGCAAAATCTGACAAAGACGAGAGATTATACAAATCATCAAAAGCCAAGTTATAGGCCAATCTTTAAACAAATGCCTAATATTAAAATGTTGAATAAACAGACACACTTTCGCAAGATCCCCAAGACATTGGCAACGTTCCCTCAGGACACAGACAGGTGAATCCAACAGCACTTTTCTTGGAGGGCAAACACAGCTGGCATCCTGAGTTCTTACATGGTGTAAAACCTACATGGAAACAATATTTAGATGAGGCTTTAGCTAATGACGAGGTGTAACCACAAGGGGTGTGTGATATTGACAAATTCAATATTTTCTGGGATTATGTTGATAATGATAAATTTATATTTGAGGAGCTGTTTTATTGGGCCAGTCCTGGGTAGGTTTAGGACTGCCTAATTTGTGCGGTGGTTGTGGCACAAAACAGCAGTTTAAGACAACGCTTGCACGGACAAGTCTTAAATGAGGTCTTAAACAGTTGCAAATTGAATGCTTATCAGATCTGCACCATGTTTCATAGTCATCTCACACCCTTGGTAAACACTGATGAATTCAGCAAGGCGTTTAGAAAAAGTATTTCACCTTGGGGTTGCTGAAGCGCATGGTAGACGTTCAGGACAGGAAGCGAGGCTTTTAAGATGAATCCATCTTGGTTGGCAACAGACAGATTTTGAGGAGTCTGCCAGAGTTTATCATCAGCCCAGTAGAACCAGCCATTAAATACAGCCAGAGTCTGAGCACGATTTCCTGGAAAGACACCCACAAAGGTGTGCCGCCCAGTGCCATCTGTCCTGATGCTCTCAATTGACTGGAACATCAATTTAATAAAGATCTCAAAATAGGCAAAAATCAACACATTTCACAAACAAAATTAGGATTTTCCCAAATGCAACACACCATTTTGTAAACACTGATCCAATACAGCCGCTGTGCAGCCACATCCAACACAAGACTTCTTGGTAACTGTGCAGTAACGTACAACAGTGTTGTCCGATTCGAACCATCCATTTCCGCCCTCTCAATGGTTATTTCTTCATTCGTTGCTTTATTAATCCAAAATATGAAACTACGCAGAGGACAAAAAAGCCAGATTTAATGGTGCTCCTCAAATCTGTACTAAGGTGAGAAGCAGTTTGTACCTCTCGATTGGGCTGAGGACCATGTCGCTTGGGTCCATTTCTTTGGACATGACAATGCCTAGAGCACTACCATCAGCTGCACCAGTATAGATTGCTTTCTGTGTAACGCTCGCCCAATACAGCTGTCCAGTGAGCCAGTCGACGGCTAGACTCTTCACACCGGACTGCCCTAATAAGTGGGGAATAAAAACACAAGCATTACATATTTTTGGTCATGGATTTAGCAAAAATCCCTCACAATAACTAACCTGAATACAGAATCGTGCTCTTCCGGTTATAAGCTTTGTAGATATTCCCATTTTGATCAGCCCAGTAAATGAAGTTCCTCTGGATATCATAGGTTATGGCTACAGTTTCATTTTCACTTGCAAAAAGTGGTTCAAACACTCTGGTCTTCACATTCACTAACCCAATCAGTCCCTCCCTAATTGTCAAAATCTTCAACACGGCTCCTTAAAAAAGAAAAAAAATAACAACATTAGGCTATCGGTATTGTGCCTACTTGTTTTTTTACTTCTAAAATCTGAAGATGTATGTCATAAGTTACCTTGAGCCTCACATGAGCCATTGCCAAGAGGTTTGAAACCATTCTGGCACAGACAGCGAAAAGACCCTGGTGTATTAGAGCACAAGTGCATGCAAGGTCCAAAAGACTGTTCACACTCATTGACATCTGGAATATAATACAACATAAAATTGTTATTTTACCACACTACATTCATGTAAAATCAATTATTCTAAAACTGACACTAATGGTCACATGTGGAAGATGACTTTTTCAATACAAAAGGTAATGTTTGGAAGTAACAGTCGCATACATACTTCAATCTATCTATAAGTTAGCATTGCTGTTGTTGAGAAGTCAAAATGTGATAGCATCATGCTAAATCATGTTAGCGAACAGGTTAAAAACATGCTAACACATGTTAGCAATAAGCTAACCATGTTAGGCTATCATGCTAATTGCTTTAACATGTTGTCAACAATGTTATTTTGTGTTATATGCCAGCCTCATGCTAAAGAGAATTATGCTAAAACACCCATATATATTTCAGAATATTGTGGATAAATGTGTGAGCTTTTTTTTTTGTCTCAGGGCAGTGTGGTTGTGCACTGCAAGCAAAGCACCGGCCGTTTTCTTTAGAAAATTTACATCTAGTAATTAAGCAACGGTTTGTCAAATTTCATTAGTCCATAAAACAGTGTAGACACTGCATTGCTTTTCTGTATGACTTGTATGCGTGCTACTCCAAATACAACCTGCTTAGAGGCACAAATGTAACGAGTACCTTCACAATCAAGTCCGTTAGCAGAAAGGGTCATTCCAGTGGGACAAGAGCACAGGGCTCCCCAAGGCTGGTCAATGCAAGAATGGCTACAGCCACCATTACCATTATGACAAGTTTTACCTAGTTAAAAGAGAAACATGAAATCCAAATAATAAAAAACAAGTAAACAAAAGTAATATACATAAACCAAAATGAAACCAAGCCAATAACTAAAAACAAACACCTAAACAATAAAAAAACTAAAATAACTAAAACAAATATAAGCCAACCTGTTGTTGGAGAAATGCTGCATGATCAAATTCAAACATACGTCAAAACAAAATAAACAACATTGCGAGTCTCCATGTACCACACGTAAGAGGCTCATCTCTCCTATCCGAGCACTGGGCGACTCCATCACACCTCTCTCTCTGGCTTATACACTTGCCATCAGCACAGCGCATGCTCATCTTCCCACAGGAACCTACAACACATCAAAAATGTAGAACATCAATCTTAGAGATCATCAATAAAAAGGACATTATGATAGTCTAGATATTAACAGTAATGCTGTATAGCATAAAGGGTGTGGTTTTTAAAACTTTTAAAACACAAAGATTCCATCGGCTTGCATATTGTGAGTGCAATATTCAAAGTTCAGACACAATCATACACCAATGTACCCTTATTATCAGTAATTCCAGTCTTACTACCTGCTCGAACCTACAAAGGATTGTAACAAATTTTCATAATGCCAGCCTATGTCTTCATTGGCAGCATCTACTTTGACCCTCAAACATGTTGTAGCAGAGACTGGAAGGCTGCATAAAAGTGATAAGTCCGAATTCAAGGTCCTCATGAGTAGGTAAAAAGTCCTGGGATGCATACAATGAACACTTTACTGTCATATGAGGCCATGGGAGAGGAATATGAGAAAATTAAAGTGCATATTTTGACCATGAATGGAGGAATCTTTAAAATGGCAAATTACATGAATAGCAAAATCAAAATAGCTAATTATTTTTTTTTTCATTTCCACCAAATACAACTATATGAATCTTTTCCATTCAATTTAGCATATGTGAACAAATTCCCCAAATTTCCCTTCTTTTAAGATTCTGATAAACAGAGCTGGTCACTTCTTGTATTTACTTTAACCAAGTGGTACAGCAATTTAAAAAGTCGAAGTCCCTAATGCAATGACATGCATGCACCATATAACAAGAATTTACACTTCTAGAGCATCTCACCACACATTTCTTCATCAGAGTTATCGCCGCAGTCGTTGACGTCATTGCAGAGAAGGTCTCGTGGGATGCAGACCTTGTTCTTGCACTTCCAGTCACCCGAGAGACACCCTAAACGCCAGCTGCAATCCCACTCATCTGAAGCATCGGGACACTGGGACCGCCCGTCACACACATCCGACCCAGGCACACAACCGGAGCCATCCACACACTCAAAATCCCCTGCTTGACATACTAATGGCATAAAAAGTGTATTTCTTCCAAAGAAATGAATGCAACAAGATCATTGTAAATGTAAATAAAAAGGTGGTACATACAACAGTCCATCTCATCAGATCCGTCCTGGCAGTCACTGGCAGCATCACAGCGCCATCGTTGCGGCACACACATCCCATCATCACACTGCCACTGATTCCTGCTGCAGTCTCCATGCACACCTGAGAATACATTAGCAGCCCTCATTCACTTTCAGTGTTTGACACATACACATTATACGACCACTGAATGCTTCAAACTAAACAGAAGTTGTCAACAGGTAAAATGAAAATTTCCAAGGCGGCCAAATTAATTTTCTTTATAGCTTTTTCAGTGATGTACCTCACATCTATGATTTCCTGATTGAACACTGAACACATTTATACCATTTGCAAGAAAAATGGTAAAAAAAAAAAATTATAACATAAAATTGCAACAAAACGGCCCACAGAACCACCCGTTCGTTGCTTCATATTTTTGTGGAACATGCGACACCTTGTGAGACAACATTCAAAAATTGCAATTGTTTAGTAACAATGTGAAAGTACTGACACTTTGGTTAATTTCAATGGTAGTTCTTCGCTAGTTAATTTTTTTTTAATATAAAGATAATTGGAGTCCATGTTGTTTAAATGATGAATAGTGGGAGTATGACATGGTTTTATTTCGTTTACTTGCCACAGGATAGAAAACTGAAAATATTTTAGTTTAAAGGACAGAATGAATCCCAACAACTAAATTAATGTAACTTAACAGAAGAGAGTGTCTGAAACAAACAAACGAAAATAGTCACTTGTAAATCCAAACTAGGCGTAGACTAGGCTACTTTTAATATAACTTACTGGCCCATATCTCCTTTAGCTATATTTTAAAGTATCGGTAGCATATTAAAATAAATATCATTAAAATGGCCTAGCGCTTTTGTAAATTTATAATAAAGGCACGACACTGACCTGCCAGTAAGGCGAAGACTGCCGTGCAGCAGATTAAACGCCTCAGGTCCATCACACCTGTTTGAGCTACACGCGCCGGCGGGCCAATCACATACTTTATACGCGCTCAGTCATGACGTCATGCAGGCTTTTGTTTACCGATCATAGTTCGGAATTGAATTTATAATTTTATATGCTAAGTTTTTTATACACAAACAGAAATTTAATAAGTCTTCCCTATATTTTAAGCACTTTATTTTGGAACTTAATTTGCTTCTTAAATCACACGAACTTCCCAGGTGAAAAGGAAATATATTTAAATTGTACTTATTTTGATATACTTAATGTATTTTAAATGTACCGTATTAAATATGTATTAAATGTGCTAAATTGAAACAACTTCAAGTATATTAAGTGTATTTTAATATGTATTTAAGTTCAATTTTAAGGTAATAGTAATATATTTTATTATACTAAATTGTGCTAAAATGGAACCATTTTAAGTACATTTAATGTAATATAATAGCACTTATTTAAAGTGTATTTTAATACACTTTAAATCGACTTTAGAAATACAGCATTAGTATATTTTTAGCTTCACATTAATGCGTTCTGAGTATATTTTAAATATAATTTCAGCTTATTAATAATGTATTAGTAGAACACTATTGGACCCACTATTAACATATTAAAAATATATTTTTCCAAAAACCATTTAATATAAAAATAATATATTTTAATGTATTAAAAATACATTTAAACATTTGAATTCAACAAAACCCAATAAAAAAAATATTTCTACAAAACACACAAACACTCTTTGAAAGATAAACTTTAATGCACTACATCAGTAAAGCATTATGAAAACTAAACAAAATACATTAACATAAAATGCATTGATTTGCAGAGGTATTAAACAGAACAAAAATAAATAAATAAATAAACTAACTGAAAGGAGTAGTTCACTTTTGAAAAAACTTTTGGTGATAATTTACTCACCCCCATGTCTTCCAAGATGTCCATGTCTTTCTTTCTTCAGTCGAAAAGAAATTAAGGTTTTTGATGAAAACATTCCAGGATTTTCTCCATATAATGGACTTCACTGGGAACCAAACAGTTCAGGGTCCAATGGCTAACAGTCAATTTGTCGTGAAAGCATGAGAATTGGCTCAATTGCGAGAGTCTTGTGCTGAATGCTTGAGAGTTGGCAGCCCTGACAAATCTTTTTTCGAGTCAATTCATTCATTTCGTTCATTGAATGAACCTAATGACTCGGAAAAATATTTGTTAATTTTGATGAACGAGTTCAAATAGGAAAATCATGAACATGCATAACAGAACAGAGCAAGGCGACCATTTGAGCTTATAAAACTTAAACTTGTGGGTTTTTTTTTTTTTAAATGAGCGATCGTTTCGCTTGATAAGACCCTTATTCATCGTCTGGAATCGTTTAAAGCCCTTTGAACAGTTTGCACAGAAACTGTCTTTTGGACCTTGAACCGTTTGGTCCCCAATGAAGTCCATTATATGGAGAAAATCCTGAAATGTTTTCATCAAAAACCTTAATTTCTTTTCAACTGAAGAAAGAATGACATGGATATCTTGGCATGGGGGTGAGTAAGCTATCAGCTAAAGGTTTTTTTTTTTTTTTTTTAAAGTGAACTAATCCTTTAAGTCAAACAAAGTGAAATACAATAGCAAAAAGTAAAGTGGCCAAATCTTGAGTAAAAAGAGAAGTTCGTGACTTGTTCAGTCTGCCATAGACTCTTTTGGGGACATCAGAAACACCGAGGGAAATCTGGCAAGAATAAAAAAAAAACAAGCATTAGTATAAACTTGTTCATTTATAATTCTAATAAAAAGCTGTCACTTTGTTACTTAATTCAGAACACTTAATGCACAAAAAGTCAGATATAATTATTATAACAAATAGGATTTTTCTTTATCATAAAGAATTTTCTAACCATTTCTGAGGTTTCAGGAAGACACAGCTCAGATGATCTTGGGCTTGAGCTGAATGAACCTCGTTTCATGGACTCCAGGGCCTCTTTGAGAGATGCTAATATCCCTGGAAGCTCTATAAGAAAAAATAAAGTTGCATGTTATACAAAGTTAGGGCAGAAAAAACACTAGTTTGTGTTCTTCATATATAATTTGTATTTTGTTTAAATGGTGAAACATATTTAATGAACCATTACTGTAACTTCCACCCTATTATTAAAGTAATTATTCATTATTAATAAAGACAGAACTTTCTATTGAAAGTTACAAGTTGGTGACAGCTGATAACGCCTTGATTAAATGTAAAAAAGCTGAATACCACTCATAAAATCATATAAATCAGTCCCTCGAGAAAAACACGATTATGTGATTGCATAATTCAATGCATAATCAGGCAAAATACATATTCATTTTTCAAATACGTGTTAATATATATAGGTCACTTAGTTACTTAGCTGCTACATGACACACTATTGCCTTTTTTTGTTGTTTTTCACCAACAAAAAGTTACAAATCAAGAGGATCAACTAGTACTACTTACTCGACTTGACCTCATCTACTCACGGTTGGGTTTAATAAAAAAAATGTCTTTGCAATGTGCAAATTCCTTGGCTAGGCTAAATATTAAATATAAAATCTCTCATTTCATTATTTAACATCATTTTAATTTCTCAGTGCAAGATATTTAATAATTGGTTTTGTGAAAGCTTATAGTTGGTGATTACAACTTAATTTATTTATCGAATTGACATGAAAACTGACAGCCTACTAATAATTAATTAGATTTTACTATGAATTAAATATCACAGATGTGAAAGTTTTATTAGAGCTTAAAATATATTATAATATTTAAAACACAAGAAGTTACTTAGGGACAATCAAGCCTGTCGTGTAATCACCATTAATAACCTTTTTTCTGCAAACACAGTGTGCAATGTTTTTATAGTTGTATTATGTCACTGTCTAGATCTATAACAATTAAGTTGATAGACGTCAATGGATTAACTCGCTTTAGTGTCAAATCAACAGAAACGCCAGTAATCCACAGAACATCGACATCAACTTCTGAAAATATTTTCTAAACCCAAAGTGAGAATAAAGCCAATTATACTAATCACTTAAACTAATAAACTTACCACCAAGAAGTAAGATCTTTTCTGGCAGTATCTTGCTCTGTCCATGTCGTGGCGGCGCACCTCTGCGTTGTCCTCTTCACTGCTAAATTGTTCGCGGGAGCTGACGACCTGGTAATCTGCTCGTGTGTTCTCTCAATATTAGATCGGTGCTATCCACATTCACTAGGTCCGAGCCAGTGAAATAACAAAGCAAAATTTGGAAAATATATGATTTCTGTTGAAATATCCGAAGCTATAATGGGATACCACAGACAGTCAGTATCCGCTGTCTGCGCCCCGCCCAACATGTAAGTTCAAATGGCAGTGTGTGATTGGACAATTGCCGGCAAGCTTGTTTTGAAAAGATTGGCTCTGATTGGTCCAAATGAATGCAACTGGAAATATTAACTAACATCCACAAAAAAAGAAACAACTCTGTTTATATAAACCTAACATGCTTATTAACAAGTTTTTTTTAATTAATTTTGGCTAAACAAATGTAAGAGTCAAGCTTTAAGAAATTTATTTTGTTTTTCTAGTATGTACACCTGATCTTTTATGTTGATGTGTGCAAGTACTGGTATTCACTTGTTTTGTGGAAAAGACTATTTGATTAATTAATGCAGAAGTATAGAAGTGCATTACTTGTTAGTCAAATTTTAGTGCTTTTGAAATACATATGCATTGAGTTAAGTGTTGGTAGTATTACAAAAAGTGTGTTAGTTTTTGGTATATTTCTTAAAAGCTTAACTGAGCACATATTTATAATTAAAGTGCTACTTCTAGTCTTTGTAGAAATATACAATTAATTTCGATACATGTTTAATTGCCTTCATGTTAGGAAGGGAATTAAAGGGACTTGAATTTTTAAACTTGAAGTGAACACAAAAAATACTTTAATTTAGCAACAAGTATGCTTTCTGTAAATACACTAAAACTTCACTAAAACTATGTTTGTTTTTAGCATATTTCTAAAAGTGTAATTAAGTGTATATTTATTAGCATTGCGTTTCTAGTAAAACATTTTTAAATATAATTAAAATATGTTTGTATTTAGAATATTTCTTAAAAATGTAATTAAATACCAATGTACTTCTAGTACACTTTTTAGAAACATATTTAAAGCATGATTGTCATTAGCATATTTATTAAAACTATAATTAAGCACACATTTATTACCAATGTACTAATAATATACTTTTTTAGAAATACATTAAAAGTATGCTTTTCTATAGTGTATTTCTTAAAAGTGTATTTAAACATATATTTATTACCAATGTACTTCTAATATACTTTTTAGAAATACATTTAAAGTATAATTATCATTAGCATATTTATTAAAAATATAATAAAGCATACATTTATTACCAATATATTACTAATATACTTTTTATAAATACATTAAAAGTATGCTTTTCTATAGTATATTTCTTAAAAGTGTATTTAAACATATATTTATTACCAATGTACTTCTAATATACTTTTTAGAAATACATTTAAAGTATAATTATCATTAGCATATTTATTAAAAATATAATAAAGCATACATTTATTACCAATATATTACTAATATACTTTTTATAAATACATTAAAAGTATGCTTTTCTATAGTATATTTCTTAAAAGTGTAATTAAATATATATTTATTACCAATGTACTTCTAGTATACTTTTTAGAAATATACTAAAATGCAATAAAATACATTTTTAGTACACTTTAAATAAGCATGTTGTAAATACAAATGTATTATAAACACACTATTTGTATTTCAAATATATTTTTAATACATTTAATACAACGTCTTTTTCACCTGGGTTGTGAAGAACAAGAAGAACAGAAAACTTGTTTCTCAATATTTTGACCTATTTCCCAATTCCTCTTAACATCCTTATTATTTTTCCTCTTTCATTTACTATGTATGTATGTTTCTTTTTGTTGTTGTTATCATTTTTTTTTTTGTATTTTTTTTGTTTTTGTTTTTTTCTTGCTTCTGTTTTTGGTATGGTTTTGTCTGTACAAACGCTTGATTGTATATTGATGTTCTTCTTGTTTGTACTAGTTATTGTTATCAATAATAAAATAAAATAAAAAATAGTTCGGAATTGAAAAAAAAAATAAATAAAATAAAAAAGTAAAAAATAAATATTTCGGAATTGAAAGGACTCACCAAATCTTAATTTATATGGTTAATAATACAATAAAAACAGTAAAATTGTGAAAAAGTATCTCAATTTAAAATAACTGTTTTAAATGTGAATAGGTTTTAAAATAAAATGTATTCGTGTGATCAAAGCTGAATTTTCAGCATCATTACTCCAGTCTTATGATCATACGATCCTTCAGAAATCATTCTAATATGCTGATCATCAATGAGCTACAGTTGTGTCGTCGGTCCTTGAGACGGTGGACTGTCAGGTGACCTGTTAAGTCCTTGTTTCAACACCCATGTAAGCATTCATCTGAATTTCTTCTGAAAGTTGTAGAAAGTTTAATTAAACAAATACACAAAGTTTAATTTGCATATTTTTGAAACATTCCTATTATAACGATAATGCCACAAAATGTATCTGAATAATACAGAATATAATAAAACATTTAAAGAAAACAAATTAAATAAAGTGTAAAAATGCATTGCATGTGAACAAAATACTTTTGATTCTGCACATTATTGAAAATTCCTACGTATTATAAACATTTCATCTATAATTTAATTTATAATAATAAATTTATAATAAAATATTAGTCTAGTCAACTAGCAACTAGCGAATGAATAATGGACAATGGGGACATCTAGTGATCATGAGCTGTTACTGCTCTGAGTACTTTTTGTTGTTACTGGAATAATATGTGCTTGGTCTTACACTAACATTAAATCACCTTTATGGAAAAAAATATATAATTTACAAAAAATCTTGACATTTTGCTATAATGACTTCCATAACATCTGTACATATCTCGCATTTCCCCCATTTCTCGACGTTCCAGCGAACATGATCACACTGCTGAGGTCAGAAAAAACAATGGTGATTTTAAACGTGTGTGTGTGTTTGTGTGTAGTATGTGCGCGCTGCCTCGTAATCTTTATCATATGTGCTTTATTACCGCAAAGGAGCACAGGTGATTTATTGCACACGCTTATGGGATGTTTTAGTCCTATTTGTTACACACTGAAAGGCGGATTTGTTTTTAAAGTCTATGGGATGAACGCACACAACACATCCCAATCTCATAGTAATGTTAGAGGCAGTAACTCGTTTGCAATATCCCCCACCCCGGTCACTTCGAGTCTATTATGAAGTCAATAGATGGACAGCCACATTGACAAACCACTGCCTTCTACTAGAACCTAAACATCGCTGATTAGAAGACACACTCTGATTAGCCAATAAAAATCGCCTGTAGTTTGCATATTCATTTTTTATCAAGACCGACGGTTTTATAAGCCAATCGACGAGAAGCATATCCGTGACAGGCTTCTCGTTTATCCAATGAAAAGATGGAAGGCGGGGCTTAGGCAGAGCGGGGTTCGCGTTGCGTGCTTTAAGGTTAGGCTGCGCGCGCTGGAGGCCGTCGTCTGCTGCTGTAATTCGGCTACAGTGGGAAGGAAAATATTGTTTAAAGTCGACTTTTACCCACCCACGAATAATCCGTTTCGCTGGGATTTTACGCTACTCCTTCCTTACAGAGAAAGCTTCTCGCTAAAAGGGTGAGTTGAAGGGTAAATGTGAAGATAACGGCACGCGAACCCGTTTGAAAGCTGTTTATTTTTCTGTCAAAGAAAGTAGCGCAGGCTGCTAGCGGTTTCCACAAACTCAACGGCAACGAAAACTCACACACCTCTCATAAAAAAAAGCAAATGCCGATTTTTCGCTTTTGCACAGATGAAAGTTTTTAATGCAGAAATGAATGTAAGTGTATTGATCCTGGGGTTTTTATATCGCAGGCAGACCGGGACAGTGAGTCGATTAGCGGCCCATGCAGCCATAACAAGCCCGTGATACTCCACCAGATCACTGGAGAAGGTAAACAATGCGTTTATTTATTAATTATTAGTCATTTAAAACTTACTGATGAGTTAAAGACGAGCAGGGTCTGTTTAGCTCGATTGCTATGCATGGTTAGAATGATACCAGCAGATGTAACTCACATGGTCATGTTTGTTTTGCCCATAAATATGTTTTTGCTTTGGCGTTTGTACACAAATACATTCATAAGAATATTGCGATATCACTTACTCTTGCCCCATTGGCCTCTGTGTATTGCTCACCTCAGGGTTTGGCTGTCAGAACTTACAGAGCTGTCTACGTTAGGGTTGTGCCGATAGACGATAGTATCGTGTATCGACGATAGTCTGACATATCGCCGATGGCAGATGCCTTTGACGATATCAATACGATAATTGGCTCGTTTTACCATAATGTATTAAATTATTATTATTAGGCCTATTATTATTATTATAAAGCTAGTATTGTTATTAAATGAATATTAGGAACTACAATTAATTTGCCTTGCCTAAATTTACAACGACATCACCTCATAACAATTGCAACAACACACGCACTAATGAGAATGTTTTTAAAACAGACTAAAAAACATTCCACATCAAAATTCAATCGCAAGGTGATCCATTCACAAATTATCAAGTGTGCTCGTTTTAACAGACGCAAAATTAAATTTCCTACAGATCCAAGATGAAAACGGCATCGTTGTTCGTCAGTATTTGTTTCTGTAACACATTAACAAAACGTTTAATGACACTAACACTAAAAACAATACAATTACTAAATAGTATTAATAATAATATCACTAAAATAGTATTATAGTTACCGTTATTATCGTCGTCTCTGAGGGAACGCGGCGTTAATGCAGATGCCGAAAGCAGTCCGTTTTTACTTTCACTTTCAGAGATAGAGCGCGTTTACATGCGACGACGTTCTTAACCTGATTATGTTGAATAAACTTGACAATACATGTGGTCATGTAAACGTTTCCTTTATCAGAGTCAAGTCATAAGTATAAGTATAAACCGATCGACTCAGCTAGACGTTTGGCCCTTGCTCTTGTTTCTATCGGCATTTAAAACACATTAACCCGCGTACTTCGTGCTTACTGAAGTGCGCAGAGAACGCACAGGGGGGCACATATCGCAAACTCCGACTCTTTCTGACCCAAGAAATTATTAAAACGTGTTTTCATCTCGTGCAGAAATAGACCAAAATGCTGCATGTAATGGCATGAGAATAGGCTAATGTGTCCGTAAATTTCCCGTTGACAAACAAAAGGATTAGGATCTCTTTTTTTTACTTCACTATACCAGGAAATAACCTGATCCTATTAATAAACACTCCACCTTTGCTAGCAAAATAGAAAAAAGATTCTCGTATATAAAACGAAGTAGGCTAATAAAACAAGCAAATTAATGAGTAGGCTAAATAATCAAGTTAATAATCAAATAAGTTAGCCCCGCCCCCTCACGATAATATCGTGTATCGCCGATCTCACAGGCTGACGATAGGACGATATGAAAATGGAGCATATCGCCCAACACTAGTCTACGTAGACAACATGTTTGGGCTTCAAAGTTGCATTACTAAATGCTGCTGACAAGGAACGCGCCAAAGCGTTAGAATCAAACATATCAACACGCCGAACAGTGGCGGCCTGTCAATAGGGGGCGCTGGGGCGCCGCCCCCATCAAGAAATATACATATACAAAAATTATATAAAAATACAACAATAAAATATTTTTTTTCATACGATGTACCGGCTGGTAGTAAGAAAAGCATCAGCATTTAATAAAAACTGGCTTTAATCGGTCAACTATTTTCTATGTTTTTCAATGTGTTTCATTGGGACGCCGGACTAATGGGTGTCTATGTGAGGCTTTAAATTTTCGTGCAACATGTGACCTGAAGCTGGCCTCTAATTGGTTTCTTAAAGATTCACCTCAGGGCGCAAGTCGTTGCGTCCCTGGCCAATCAGAATTTGATTCACGTTATTTTATCCAATATGATTGGTCTCGTCACCTGTCATTCAACTTCACGCTCTGGGCCACTACCAGAGCCGTTACTATACTATTTCGAGCGCGCAGACGACACCATTTCGACATTTTTTGTATAAATAATGGCAGCAGTTCATCCAAATTCTGTGATTTTTTTTTACAAAAAAACCCTTTCACAAGGCTTTCGCTGGAAGAAAAAAAAAGATAAAGGATCTCGGACCGGACCAACGTGTTAACCCGATTTACAAATTCAGCAGCAGGCCAGTGACAGGGGACGAAGCTTCACCCGCGCGTGTTATGAGAAACGGAGGTGGCTGGCTGGATGTGATATTAGCAATTCTCTGCCTTTTATTTCAAAGTGTCGGCACTGAAGTTTTGTGGACAACAACGGGGGTAGGAGACCTCAAACATCTCTCTGAAAAATGCAAACGTACTTCTTTATTAGTATGAAATGTATATAAAAGAGAGCAATATGTTCAAGTAGGAAACATGCTTTCTGGTACTTCTTTACTAGTACGAAATAAAAGAGAGCAACATTTAAGTTCAAGTCGGAAACATGCTTTTTGGTACTTCTTTATTGGTATTAAATGTAAAAGATCATACATTTATATTTAAGTAGTAGTCAACATGGTTTTTGGTACTGCTTTGTATTTATTTGCCCTCCTCAATAAAAAAAATACAAATAAAAAATGCGCCCCCCCAAAAATAAATATCACCAGCCGCCACTGACGCCGAATATAGACAAAATTGAGTGTTCCATTTGAAACTTTCATAGCATCTGTGATGCCCAAATTTCGTGGACGTTCAATTAAAAACGTTCCGAACACTTCAATGATTTCCTGTTTACAGTGTTGATGCGTTTATTGTGTACTTTCCAATTTGGTCCATGACACCAGAAAACTTGAAACAAAAATCTATCTTTCAGCCGTGCCTATATCTCATAAGTACACTGAAAAAACGAAGTGAAATTCCATATGTGCAATTAACTTAACTTCATTTTTAATTTCGCAAGTGAAGTAAAATGAACAAAGAAAATAACGACTCTAACTTGGCCAGTAAACGTTTAAGTACTTTTTAAGTTTACTTCATAATACTTTGTACTCAAACAATATGACACTGAATTAAAACATGCTTTTAAAGTGTATGCTTTACTTAGAAACATCTAATAATACAATAGATATTGTGTAGATAGAAGTGACAAGGTTCCCACCCACAGGGACACAATACTTGTCACAACATTTGATGGATTGTTTTTGAATATGAATGTCATTTTTATATAGAAAATGAACTCCAGATGTCACAAAACAGCAGTTTTCTAAACATAACAGCAGAAGCAATGATAAAACGTGTGTAAAAACTGCTGGAAAACAGTGAGAAATCAACCTTATTAATTATTCCTGCTGCAGTGCATGATGGGAACACCATAACAGAAAGTTGAGTGGATTTTACTTAATTTTATAACGTTGATATTTCTGCTTTAATTTCTTCAAGCTTGAATTGAGAAATTTATTCTTGCCCTGAACTAAATTTTCATGTAGAAATTACGTTTGTTTTTTAGAAGTAATTATTTCACAACAGAATAATTTTTATCAATGTGTCTAATATATAACTCAAACCGTTCAAATAGGTGTGTTGCCCTAAAATCACTGGTATGCTATCTAATACATCTTTCAAATGCTCCTGAAATCTTCTTTTCGTGTTCAAATTGTGCCTCTGATGTGCTAACATGCTTCAAACTTTCTTAAAATCATTCAAACTTGCATGTGATTCCTTAAGCGCTGTCAAGCTCGACTGTTCACTAAGTGGCCGTTCACTTTTGGACTTTCGCTTTGTTGTACAATCTTGTACCTCTGTACACATGAATTATGTTACAAATCTGAGTAAAGGGCGTGCATTTTGTTCCTAGATGAATGTTATAAGCAACTCAAACTCGCAGCATATGCAGAGACTGAGTTTATAACATGTGAATGATGACAGCTGCATTTACTGTGAACAGAGCCGCTCTGAAACTTACACACATGTGAATAAAGCGCATGTATTAATTGAATTGCAGCCTCTGTTAATTCACAATAGCACTATGCTGTAGTATGTTTAAAAAAGGGGTTAAAACAGTCTAATATAATAATGCGGTTCATTCTCCTCCGTGGAATGCAATCGAAGATTTTAATTTATTTTTTAAATCGAGTAGCCCACTCTAATTTAACCGAGGAATCGTGACAGCCCTAGTTACTGTTCATAGAAGCAAGACAATTAGGAGGATTAGTTTGGGTTTGAGTTCTGTTACGTTAGCACACGAAAAACTCTAGCATCTGAGAAGTCCATTAGATCATTAAATCTTTTCTGATGGCATCCGTTCTCAAAGTCAAATGCATTTGTTGAAGTAGCATTTCAAGGTGTTTTCTCATTGCCCGTCATTTCCCTTCTCACCAGAGTAAGGGTATGTTGAAAAAACCTAACTGAATGATCAAGATGGTTTACTTCCACTTCCCCATCTTCACAGCCTGGCATTATTCGCCTGGTTTCTGTGCAGATTTCCTTCAGAAACTCTTTTCAAATGAAGCTCTAAACCCTTTTAAATGAAAGGCTAGCTTGTCTTTTGCAGTTTTTTTCTTGTGGAAAAATATTGTTGTCAATGAAATCTCTCATTTGCTAACTAGGGTTGAGGCACTACTGAAATCTGAGTCTCTGAGACCAATACAAGAGAAATTCCATGGTTCTTGGTACCACAAGAAGCGCCAACTGTATTGAACACACTCCTTGATTTAAAGCTGATGATGTGTGAGTTCTGCTCTAGTGCTAGTGTCCCCAAACCAAATTGCAAAAATTACCAGTATGTTTTAAGTATCTCAAGCAAGCACTCACCAGTCCACCATTGGTCAACAAACAGATAGTCCAGACTCAATGGCATCGGCATAAGAAGTGGCTTCTTTGGTGTCTCTGTATATTTAATTACAATAAGAGAACGTTTTTACTCAGTTAAGTCAGTATGAAAAAAAAAGTAAATTATTTAATAGTTCTATTCGGCAAGGAAACGTGTGACACCGTTTTAATTTCAAATGAATGCTGTTCTTTTGAACTTTCTATTCATCAATGAATCCTGAAAGAATATCACGGGTTCCAAAATATTAATCGACAGTTTTCAGCATTGAAATGTTTCCTGAGCATCAAATTATCATATTATACTGATTTCTGAAGGATCGTATGACGCTGAATAGTGGAGTAATGATGCTGACAATTCATGTTTGATCACAGGAATAAATTACAAATTACAATTACATAAAATACATCATGATTTTCAAATAATTATTGGGTAATAAAGCCTCAGAAGTGAGTGAGCAATAATTCTAATACAGAAATTGATTAACAAATAATAACGATAAAAAGCAATACAACAAAAGTGCAATTGAATTAAGTCTTTAGTTTGCAATTGTAATCAGGGTAAGAAACTGGATGTTATCTAGTCTCATCCCTGAAGTTTGGATTTTACAGAGTCTGTCATCGGCTGTTCTTGATTTTTGCTTCTCTCCACTCAGGTGACCCCCTCGCCCCCCTTTCCTCTCCCATTTCCTTAGCTTCTGTCCCCTGCCCCCTCATAATCAGCCCAGGGACCCTCTTCCTAATAGCCAGTTAGGAACGTTGGGTCTGTTCCTCCCCATTCTCCTAGCCTCCATCTGTCTCTCTAACTCTGACCGCTCATCGGACTCCCCAAAAACATGTCCTCCATCTTGCCTTTCACTCCACCTGTGGTGAAGCGTCTGCTGGGCTGGAAGAAGTCGGCCAGTGGTTCGAGCGGAGCGGGAGGGGGTGGAGAGCAGAACGGCCAGGAGGAGAAATGGTGCGAGAAGGCCGTCAAAAGCCTGGTGAAGAAGCTGAAGAAGACGGGCCAGCTGGATGAGCTGGAGAAAGCCATCACCACACAGAACCTTAACACCAAGTGTGTTACCATCCCCAGGTACGTCTACATCAAAAGCTACTCGCATTCCTGCTTTTAGATTAGTCCCGTATCAAGCGCTTCAAGCTTATATAATAAAAAGAGAAACTTGGTGTCATTTATTCATCTCCTTGTCATTTGAAAAAGTATGCTGTAATTTAATAATCAGTTCATGTAGGTTTGAAGCGACATGAGGCCGAATAAATGCTTTTAGTTTTAGTATCCCTTGAATACGGTTAGAGTTGCAAACCCGTGATTGTAATAGAAAACGTTTTGTTAGTTGAGTCTTCATCTTATTGTAAAGCCTTAAAACCAAAGCGTTATCCTCACTAATGATTTGTAAATGCTTTTATTTAAGTTTAGATGTAACCTTAGCCATATCATTGCACATGTTGCTTCGTGAGTGAAGGTGAAGGTGTGACGCCGAGTTGCGTCTACCGTTGTAAAATATCAGCTTTACTCTCCTTTGTTTCTTTAAATGATTTCTGCTCCATTTGTCTCGACTTGAGTTAAGGTCATTCTGTGCAGCTCCACGTCACCTCCATTCTGAGCTCACGAAGGCTTCTCATGCTGTGTGAATGTCTGCTTTATCAACCATCAGGCTGCTTTTATTCCATTCATCATGACAAATGGTGAAATATCAGCGTTGCTATTTTAGGGAAATGCTAAGAGGAGAGGATGAGTTGTGTGTCCGAGCCACAACATATCAATAGTCTGAAACCGAGACGTTACAGATACACAAAGGTCAGGTGATGTCTGATACATTACATCTGTTTTCAGCACTTTGGTGATATTTGAGAGAAATATAGAAATGGATTCAGTTCTTTTGTTAATGCAATATGCATTATGGAAGAATTTGTTGAAAACAAGCTTCACATTTTTACTTTTAAATACTAAACACAATATATATATATATATATATATATATATATATATATATACACACACACACACACACACACACACACACACACACACACACACACACACACACACAGTAGTCAACATTTGAAGTGGATCAAAACCTTTCATCAAAGTTATACATACATTTTACAACAACTTTGAACTGTGTTTGATCCACTTCAAATGTTGACTTGTATGTACACACATCTAAAGGATTATTAGGAACACCTGTTTAATTTCTCATTAATGCAATTATCTAATCAACCAATCACATGGCAGTTGCTTCAATGCATTTAGCAGTGTGGTCCTGGTCAAGACAATCTCCTGAACTCCAAACTGAATGTCAGAATGGGAAAGAAAGGTGATTTAAGCGATTTTGAGAGTGGCATGGTTGTTGGTGCCAGACAGGCCGGTCTGAGTATTTCACAATCTGCTCAGTTACTGGGATTTTCACGCACAACCATTTCTAGGGTTTACAAAGAATGGTGTGAAAAGGGAAAAACATCCAGTATGCGGCAGTCCTGTGGACGAAAATTTCTTGTTGATGCTAGAGGTCAGAGGAGAATGAGCAGATAGAAACTGATAGAAGAGCAACTTTGACTGAAATAACCACTCGTTACAACCGAGGTATGCAACCAAGCATCTGTGAAGCCACAACACGCACAACCAAAGAGGCTACAATTTGCAAGAGCTCACCAAAATTGGACAGTTGGAGATGGAAAAATGTTGACTGGTCTGAGTCTCGATTTCTGTTGTGACATTCAGATGACAGAGTCAGAATGTGGCGTAAACAGAATGAGAACATGGATCCATCATGCCTTGCTAGCACTGTGCAGGCTGGTGCTGGTGGCTACTTCCAGCAGGATAACGCACCATGTCACACTGCTCGAAACCTTTCAAATTGGTTTCTTGGACATGACAATGAGTTCACTGTACTAAAATGTCCCCCCCAGTCACCAGATCTCAACCCAATAGAGCATCTTTGGGATGTGGTAGAATGGGAGCTTCGTGCCCTGGATGTGAATCCCATAAATCTCCATCAACTGCAAGATGCTATCCTATCAATATAGGCCAACATTTCTAAAGAATGCTTTCAGCACCTTGTTGAATCAATGCCACGTAGAATTAAGGCAGTTCTGAAGGCGAAAGGGGGTCAAACACCGTATTAGTATGGCGTTCCTAGTAATCCTTTAGGTGAGTGTAAATATAATAATTATATCATTTAAAATGATTTAATTTGCAACCTTAAAGCATCCATAATGTTTTACTTTAGATCAACTCAAGAATGAAAATGTACGTGATGAAAAAAAAAAAAAAAACGGAGCGATAATGGAAATCTGAATAGTTCCAGTTAAAAAGGTTTCAATTTTTTTTTTTTAATAAATCAAGTGTAAAACAGTCGTTAAGCTCGGCAGTTGGTCAGTGCAAGACCACTATATCCACGATAGCTGTTTCCATCCACATTTATAAAATGCTGGATGGAAACTCCAAGATGTGCCTAAATAAAAAAAAGTACATAAACTTTGTGTCCTTAAGGCGATGCTGAAAACTGATAAGAAAACGTGCAAATAAACCACAATGGAAACACAAATTTCTCAGCGCATCAAAAAAAGACACGTGACTTCCCGATGGGAACGCATCACTGGAATAAACTCGTTGAGATGTTTTGTTCTTTTTGAAATTCCTTAGCCTCGTCTTACACAACTGTGTTCCCAAAACAGAAGCCATCTGCCCCCGAAATCAAGATAATACGACAGTGTTTATTACGCTTCACCTGTGTGCATGTCATTTGTTATATACGAATAAAAGACCCACAGTGGCTTCTCCTTCTGATGCAACTTCCATTTGTTCTCCATGAATGGAAACACTGTGATGTTCGCGAATGTTTATTGCGATATATATATACATTTCGGGAATAAGCTAGATTCGCAACTTTGAATGGAAAGCAGCTTTTGTTGCTTAATTTTGTAACGCCAACATGCTATAAACTGTCGACTTGTAAGAAACACCGCAGCCTGTTTTAGTATTTAGATTCTCTAGCGCTTGTGTAAATGTTTAGCCAAGGTTCTTGTTCTTTGCATTCTAATCTAGTTTAATTTCGGTGTAAGATGCTGAACAAACTTGAAAAGGGCATAATTGCATGAAAGCGGCTTTAAACTTTTCCTGGGTTAAATAAATTAAAAAGGTGTTGTCGAAACCGATAACACAAGCGGCTTGTAATGGCAAAAAGTCATTTGTCCTTGATTTATTTCTATTGAATCCTTTTTGAATTAATTCTAAACTTCCCAAATCCAGAGTTTTATAAGCGTGTAATATAACAAACGCAGGCCTGAATGCGTATCTCTCTCTTTTTATTGAAAAATTGTGCAATGGTTATTGTGAAAATGCTCTGTGACTTGGCACTGTGCCTTAATACTTGATCGGGTTCACTCAGCAAAACCTCTTAAGACTGTATAGGTTATAATTAATGCAGGTTAAATCTATCCTCCCTCCAGCTGAAATGTGTACAAGTGAAAATTAAAATGATGGCTTTTCTCTGCTCAGATGCAGAGCCCTGGTCAGGCCTTCAGAAATGCTTCCCAAGTCATCCAAAGGGCTTTGTCTTCCCTTGAGAGTGGATTGAAAGGGTGGGAAACTTTGCTTCCAGCATGTTTTCTGCTGCTAATCTGTTCTCTAACCTTGGAGGCTTGTGGGAACGTTTGGATCAGTCATTGTGTCCGCCGGTTGTCGTGTTTGGTAATGGTAACGTCAAAAGCCTCCGCAACTGTCCTTTCCAGCCTCCCTCACATACCTGTGAACAAAAGACTCATCTAGAGTGTTCTTCATTTATGAAAGGGCATAATGGCTTGTAGATGAAATGAAGATTGATTTCAGATGTGTGCCGTTCATCACATCCAGTGTTTTTTTTTTTCTGTCTCGAGTGCTTTTCGTATCATGATTCACCCAGGAAAGTTGTGTAGAAATGATCATATTTATGAGATGAGCTTCTGCAAATGGCACACTATAAAAGAAGCTGGCATTAAATGATTTTCCACACAAAAGTTCTTGTTCCAAAACCTTCTAGTCAACTATTTCCAAATTAAATTTGTTAAAGCAACACTGTGTAACTCTTAGTTTATTCTTAGCTAAAAACACTTCGTTCTTTCAAAATTATGTGCTCATTAATGTATTTACTTTGTTCAAGTAATAAAGTATTCTCACGAGTGTATAATATGCCATTGAAAATGCATATGGGTAAGGGGTTCTAATGTCGGTCGCCATGTTGCCCCTCCATCTTGAAAGTATATTAGCCAAAAAGGGACAGACCCGTTAATTCAAGCTTCGCCTTTCGCGTTTACGTTTGAGTTAACACTCATGGACGAGGTCGAACTGGAAGCCATGTTAATCTTGGACTACATTGGCCACCGTAGGAGTTAAAACGAAATCGGAATTGAGAGGAACAGAAACTAATTCAATGGATGGTCATATACATTTTCACTGCTAGATGGGGGTAAAAATCACACAGTGTAGCTTTAAAGTATTTTGATGATTGAAATGAATTTTTATCTTTGTGGTGGAGTATAATTTTAATCCATTCTACAGATTTTCGAACAAATGAATATACAGTTTAGTATCACACAAAACCACTTACAAAATGTGCATATCTTTTGTATTTGCTCTATTAAATTTTATTTATTTTTGGCAGCTTGAGAATAGTACATCCACAAAGCTTCTTTGTCTAGAAGTGAAGCACAAACATCACTTAAACGCATGTTACGATAAGCTGAATATCTACTGTATTGTAGCGTACTAAACAGACTAATGTTTTCAAAGTTTAAATGGTTGCCAGGGAATGATTTGTCATGTGCTTTTATAATGCAACTATTAAACCACCCTGTTGCCCTCCTTAAGGATTTTTATCTAGTTGTCAAGTGCATTATTCAGAACTGATTGAGCTGACAATCTCGAATAAAAGTCAGGAGATGATTTGTTCTTATGTCGTTTTAATAGTTGCTTGGAAAATCAATCTTGGACTTTTCCAAACAGATCCAGCTGTGTGCCATGTGTTTAATTTGCTCAAAACAAAATGTTCCTGCATGCGTACATGCAAAACTAAACAATACGAACAAGCGTTGAATTTTAGCTGATGTTTAGTCCTTTTTCATTACTTGTTACGTTACTCTTGTTTAAAGGAAAAACAACCCATATCTGTCTCGAACCTAACTTCCTGTTGAAGATCTCCACCCAGGTCTTTTGTGCAGAAGTGCTGATAGTGTATCTGTAAGATGCCTTGAGTGAGTGTAAGAATGTGAAGAGGGTTTCTCTGTGAGGACAGAGCCGGCTGGCGCTGTGGTTTTTTCAGGTCTATTGATTGTAACCTGAAGACTCTGTTGTCTGTCTGGCTTTCCATACAATAATTAAGGCATGGCTTTCATTTGGTTTGATAAATGACTTTAGAATTGAAGGAAAAATTTAAACCCCCATTTTTATTTTATAAACTCACTATTTATTCCGAATATTAGTTGTGGTATTCATTAATTAGTGTTTTTGTTGGCAATTCCCATAATACAAATCAATACAACAGATCATATAAGTGGGAGAGACAATCAGGTTAGCCATTTAAATGAAAGGATACAATTTTTATGTGAAAGGAAATAGTTTTGTGAAGCGTTTTAAAAGAGCATCTTGAATTGCTGGTTTTGACATCTCTCGTGGGATTAAGATGTTGGTCACTTGGCACGTGTTCAAATGAAAGCCTGGACACTCGTTGACTGTTCATTTGCAGGAATCATCCTGAGATTTGACGAGACATATGGTTTCCTTTTGTGATGGCTCTGTTTTAATCCGTCCTGAGGTTTGTTTTGATACGCAGCCCGTTCATTGTTCCTGCAAAATCTTTACTTTGTATTTTAAAACTAACTTTTCTTTAGCTAGTCACATGGTACTCAAAGAAGGTGCTGCTTTAAAAGAATATATTTTTAGCTTTCATCTCGTGCCAAGTGAGGGTAGCAGATGGACTGTGCGTGGTTTATTGGGGATGGGGTCTCCACTCACCAGGATACAAGGCTTAATTCCCTCCAAAAGTGTGTCATCTGTCTGGGACACGGACGTCCAATGATGCTGGTGTGGGATCCACGTTTATCAACTTGGTTCTGGTCATTTTGATTTAAGGTTGTGCGATTAATTGTAAATGATTTTCGATTTAGTTTAGCGTACAACGAACAAGATAATCAAAGTAAAATGATCCAACGTCCAAAACGGCTGAGTAAGTAAGTGTTGTAAAATTCGGTCTACTGTCGCTAAACAGCGGGACGTGCCTGATGTGGAACAATGTCATTTAAAGCAAATTAAGAAAGAGTCGCTTCCCCACGTGGATTTCTGTGTGCCAAACGCGCATAAGCAAAGTATACTGTGGGCTTCACATACGTGCCTAAGCGGTCAAATAGCCTACATGCACAAATGTCAAGATGCCGTTTTAAGTATCCTCGTAAACCCAGTCGTTATGTCTTAGGTGAATGTAAACCGCTGAGAAAGAACACGCGTGTAACCGTATTTTGGATCCATGCATTTGCTCTTAAAGTGCCAGCAGCCTAATATCACTGCTTGAGTTCAGTGTCATGAATGTTAATCAAACAATAACAGACAAAGATAAAATCACTCACTGTACCTGAATGAATAACTCTTGTAGCTTTAATAAGGATAAATCTATATTTATTGTATAAGGTTGGATTACTTTATTCAGTTTCTGTTGTAGGTTATTAGTTATTTGAATACCACTGTTAGGACATCTCCCTAGAAAACTTTAATCACTGTTTTAGTTTTTATCTTTTTTGTTGTATTTTGTAATTCGTTTCTTTGTCTTGTGCTGCCGACTGTTAACTTGTAACCTGTAACTGTTTTGAGGACTGTAACTGTTTACTTGGCCATTAATCTAGTATTAGTTTTTGCTGACGTAGCCTAATAAACCCATCCATAATTGTGAATAATTGTTTTACTGATATCTAAAATGACTCATCTCATGACTAATCTTAATTTCAATATCGACCACAATAATTGTGATTTATGATTTTTGCCATAATCCAGCAGCCCTACTTTGAATTGCTTTAATATAGGTTAGTTATAGTAATAATTGAATTGTCCTGACTTAATTTTTTTGGTGACATTAAGTAATAATAAGCCATTGCATTTTGGGTATAGGCATTGGTAAAATATGTTATTTCTTTTTAAATTGCATTGCTATCTAGAGTCATGTAATCTTGATAGAATTTCTGTAAATCATAGTTTTTGTGAATTATCATTATCGTGCTTGAATGCACCACTGTTGATCTCACACCGTGATCGGCCATCTGCTCTATTGTTAATTTGAGGGTTAATACTGAATTGGGTTTCTATTGTGTGCCGAGCGTGTGTGTTTTAAGAGTGTTTTGGGAAACCCTTCATCTACTGGTGTTGAAACTGAAGTCCCCATCCCCCCTAAAGCGGGTCATGTGAGTTTATGTAAACTCTGTGGTTTCACTTCTTTAAGGGTTTCACATATACATTCACTTTGCTCTCTCTTTCTCCCTAACACTGCATGGCATTTGAGATTCACTTTTAGTAAAGCTAAAACAGATTACAAAGAAAGCAACGGTTAATGGCAAATATTGGAGTGTTGTGGGGATTTTCTTTTTTATTAATAAAATGCATAATGAAATAAAATATAGGCAGGGTTAACACTCAAAAGTTTCTTTAAAACACTGATTTAAAAATGAATATACATGTTTGATACTGTAAATTGCAATGTTATGATGCCAAAATTGACTTGTATAATTTACCTTAATTTCAGTTTTTTTTTTTTTTTTTAAATCTATGTAGACGCAATTCTGTAGAATTTGAATATTATGTAATCATTATTAGCCATAACATCAAATGATTCCGGTATTGGCTAGATTCGTAATTGTTCCTATACGAACAATGGGACAGGTCAATTAGATGTTGAGCTATGCATAGCTAAATTGCAGTGAAAAATTGTGAATTCTGTGCCACTAGCATCACCATGTGGATTTGCAAAAAGAAAAGCCATTTTTAAACCAGTTTCTGGTTTAAAAGTTCTACAAATGAATCTCGCCTATAAAAATGAGTAGAAAGATGTAATCTGTATACTCTCCTGGCATGTCGTTGACTAAAACTGCCTATCGATCATGTTCTCTGGGCATCATGAAATGTTAATTCCCTGGAGGAATAAGGACACGTTATACCCTGAGCAAGCTTCGCTCAATATCTCGGGTAACATCGTTACATCAGGGTCGGTCTCATTAACTTTTGACATCAGCCAGCAGCGAGTGTCCAGGCCGAGGGTTAGCGATACACGCGCCGCTCGGATAACCTGCTCTAATGTTAATGTTCTCCTCAAGAGTTTTCTTTCTTTACAGGCTCCTTTGGTCTTGTTCTGTTTTAATGTCGGTTAGTTTTGCTTGTTCGTCAATGGCTATACTTTTTTTTTAGTTTCAAGCTTCATACAAACGCAACAGAAAAAGTTAGAGATAGTTCACCCAAAATGAAAATGGTCATTTACTCGCCCTCATGTCATTTTAAACCCTGAAGACTGTGTTCGTCTTCTCAACGCAAATTAAGATATTTTAATGAAACGTTTTTTCGAGATTTCTGTCCCTCCTTTTGAAAGTCGATTCAACCAAAACTTTGACACTAATGTCGCGTCCCAGGCAACCTGTAACTTGCGCCCGTGAAAGTGCCACTGGAATGGCAGTCAAACCTGTGACTTCCCACCCGTAAACTAGATCGATGTACTCCCAGTTACGAGCTCTGACGTCACCTAGCCTGCGAAACTATACAAAACAACGACAGCCCCTACAGATCCCTATGGAATTAATAATAATATAATAATAATAATACACACACAATTATGTATTACAATATTATGTGCCTGAAACAATAAGTATGTATATTGTGCTCTGGTAGTTTGGCGTGACTGGCCTGGAACGCTACAAAGCCGTGATTTACGTGCTCAAAAACCTGCCTGGAACGCAGCGTTAAACTTCATAAAAACGTTGTAAAAGTAATCCATGAATTGAGAGGTTTTGGTGGAATGGACTTTCCCTTTAAGGGTCACAAGGTTGCTACATTTAAAGAGACAATAACTTTTTTTTAATAGATTTACATTAAACAAATAAAAAACGTGTCAGAATATGCAGTAAATGGAAGTATTTAAATATATTTTGCTTCAAAACAACCTTCTGGGAACTCTTTGCATGATCACTATCGATTTAAAAGATTTTCTTTTGTCAAATACACTTTTTTTTCTTTATAGTCAGTTGTTACTAGTGCAAGTTGGACAAATAGTTCTCTATCAAATAGGACCACTGCTGCAGGACAAATGTACAAAAAGAATTGAGTCCGTTTGAAAATGATTATCAAGACCATTTGTGAGAAGTGACTGCAGGTTGCTGGTGGAGTCTGGCACGTGTTTGAGTCTTTCGAGTCCCTTTTCAGAGACCGTTAAACCACAGGGGGCCACAACTTCATTCATCACATATCAAGTCTGTGCGAGTCCTGTTCCTGTCACGTCACCATGTCTGTTTCTCATCCCATGTTTCTTTTTTCAGAACTACTGAAGGTCTGTGTGCTTGTCTGATTGACTGATAGCGTTCTTTATCTTGAGTGTGATGTAGTCGAGCGACAGTAGGTCATAGGCTCCTGTCCTGTGCTGCATGTGTAAATGTTGATATCTGATGTGAAATCAATCCCTGAATGAAACGTCTTTTTATAACGTTCAATTGCCCTGTTCGTCTCATAACATCGCATGATGACCGGGGAAGAGATTATGCACTGTAAGTAGAGCTGGGCGATGTACAGGGAAATGCTAATTAAAATTTTTTTTTTTTTACCCTTTTAGATATCAGCACACATTTTTGCTACAAAACTGGTAAAATAGTCGCGTTAAAATAATTAGGCATGTTTTTTTCACTGCTGCACAAATGTCATTTCCAGGAACATTTGACTTGAGATACTTGTTGAAGTCTTCTTTTTTAAATGACAATCTTGAGCTGATTCATGGAAATGAATCAGACTGACATACATTATACTGCCTAATTTTCATTGCGAATATATTGTGTATATTCAATATATCGCCCAGCCCTAACTGTAAATACATTTGTCAGTTTCTCTTCGGTTTTCTCATCTCACTGTTATATGTGAATTTTCCGTTAGAGTGGCTTCTTTTATTCGAGTTGCACCGCGTTGTTCGCCGGTTTCAGGCGACCGGCGCAAAACATCTCAAATAAAAGAAACGATGCCCTTCGATTTTCCCCTCATGGTACTTCATCTTGGTATTTTTGAATGAATCATGCCCCATGTTTATCATTTTTTTGTTTCTTTGTGTTTGTTTTTTGTTTGTTTTTGTTTTTTTACTTTCTGTGCACAGCAATTGCTCTGAAATTTGGGGACTGAGTACACCAAATACGATAGAACAGTGGGATACCTCAGGCCTTTACAGCTACCCTGACCAAACCAGGTGAATATCCTCTGCTGACATTGTGCCACACTCACCCCACAAGCCACAGGTGGGGATGAACGAGCACAGGGGGCTCCAGGGGCCGTGAAATAACCTGCTTTAATATTGTTGATTTAGATTTAAATATATTAATGATGGCATCACTTATTTTAATTCTGAGTGTTACAATAGATTAAAAGCAGATCGACACATTTTCATAACTCATACATACACTTAACTAAAGAAACAGTTTAAACGGTGGTTCTCAACTTGATTGACTGATTTTACTCTGAAATGGTGACCCAACCCATTTCCAAATTTATGCAGAAGTAAATGTCTTTTTTTTTTTTTTACCTGGATTTGGGGTTTGCAATTTTTTTTTTTTTTTGAAAGACCTTAATACTTTTATTCAGCAAACATACATTTAATTGATCAACATTTACCAGTTAAAGATATTTATAATGTTTCAAAAGATTGTGATTTCTTATAAATGCTGTTGACCTTTCTAGCCATAGAACCCTGAAAATGGCCATCACAGTTTCTGCAAAAATATAAAGCAGCAGGACTGTTTTAACATTAATAATCAAATGTTTCTTGAGCATCAAATCATCATATTAGAATGTTTTCTGAAGGATCATGTGACACTGAAGACTACAGTAATGATGTAGAAAATTCAGCTGTGAGCACTGGAATAAATTACAGTTTATGATATATTCGCATGTACAGCTATTTTAAATTGTTATATTACTGTTTTTGTGTTCTTGATCAATTAAATGCAACCAAGAGACTTTCATAAAGATTTAAAAAATCTCACTGACTCAACTTTTGAATGGTTGCGTATTATATAGTTATGCCGTTTGATTGGATGCATATCAAAATTAGGGCCCCACTTTATATTTGGTTTCTAACTACTATGTACATGCATAAAAAAAAGAAGGTTGGGTTAAGGTGTTAGGAAAGGGTCAACCGTCTAATTGTAGATTAATTACACTACAATTCATTTCTGTAATTACGATGCAGTTATTTTATTTTTAATATAAGTACTCTGTAAAAACATGTAAACAATAAATGCATTGTATCATATGATTCATTTAAATGTTAACACCGTAGTCAATGACACTTAATATAAAGTGGGACCAAATTAATATTAGGCTCACACACACATTTTAAGACTTTGCACTGTTGTATAGTTAGTTGCTTTTAAAATGTTTTTTTCCTTCTCCCTTGATGTATTCATCCCATTATTTTTTGGGTCACAACAACCCAACAGTTGAGAACCATTGATTTAATATAATATTGTGAATAAACATTCAGGAGTTTTAATCGTAATGGTTTAACCTTGCATCTTGGTCATGATTTGCTGTCTAATCGCATCACCTTCCCTCTTCCCTCCATCCATGCATGTCTTTCTCTTGTCATTTTGCACACTCCCTTCTCCATTTCTCTCGCCCTGTCCCTGTGGATGCTCGGGTCAGATCTCTGGACGGGCGTCTGCAAGTGTCTCACCGTAAAGGTCTGCCTCATGTCATCTACTGCCGCCTGTGGCGATGGCCCGACCTGCACAGCCACCACGAGCTGCGCGCCATCGAGACCTGCGAGTACGCCTTCAACCTCAAGAAGGATGAAGTCTGCATCAACCCCTACCACTACCAGCGGGTGGAGACGCCAGGTGTGGAAATTGGCAGCTGAGTTGCCAAGAAAAGATTCAAGTATTTTTTTACTGAACGCTTCCAAATGTGTGAGATTTGAACCGAGTGTTCATTGAGTCCTCTCGATTCTGAATGTTTCTCCTGTAGTTCTTCCGCCCGTCCTCGTGCCAAGACACACAGAGATCCTGACTGAGCTCCCTCCTCTGGATGACTACACCAACTCCATACCTGAAAACACCAACTTCCCAACAGGGATAGAGCCCCCTAACAATTACATACCAGGTAGGAACGCCAAATCATTTCATGCCAAAGACCTTATGTGCAATTTTGTGTAGTTTAAGGCCTAATGACTATAACGATAACAAAAAAAAGTCCACAAAAAGACTATAATGATGGCACAGAGAAACAATATCGTTGGACTCCCTTTCAGAATGATTTTATTTAACTGATGAATGAGCCAATCCGAATCCATTCTGCTTTAAAGAACTTGACCATTTTAAACTGCAGCATGCTTGAAATAAAGAAACATGGTGTGGACAGGAATATAGTTATTTTTATAGTTCTCTTTCTTGGTGTGAACTGGCCTTTAGAGTTAATTGGTGATTTTTGTTTTTGATTTCTAAATGTATTCAGAAACTCCTCCCCCGGGATACATTAGTGAGGATGGAGAGGCCAGCGATCAGCAGATGAATCAAAGTATGGACACAGGTACATTCCCACAGTGACAACACTACATGGGTATGACAGCCGTGTGTGTGTGTGTGTATGTTTTAGACTCTAAAGCACAATCCACTTTTACTGCTGTAGTTTCCTTACCAAGCTCCTTCTAGACTGTAGGATACTGAACCTCTGAAACCTACCTGGACAGAACATGTTTATTATAGACTTGAATACACTACACAACTTTATTATTGACTGGAATACACTACACAACTTTTTCAAATTTGAACCGATTTCAAAACACTAGGCATCATACACATGCCACCTTTGTAAATGCTTACTGAAAAAAAACAAAAAACAAACTAGTCTTCTTCAAACAGTAAACAGTACACTACCAGATTTTCAAGTCGTTACAAACCCAACAAACTCGGGTAGCTGCAAGGCGCACGACAAATGAAAACAAAATGTGATCTAAACTCGGCTCAATGTCAAACATGTTTGATCGCCCATCCAGGCTGGAATTCATGGCAAAAGTCTCCATGCAGTCAACTGTTTTTGCTTCAGGATCCAGATTTTACAGACATCAAGTGGCGACATAACCTGACAGAAGTTATGTTGTGGTAGTAATTCCACCTCACTCAAATTTAATCATACTTAGAATTTTTTTAGTCCCAAATTTCACTTCATGTTTTCTAAATGTATTTCATGGATTTTATTATGAACAAATTCATCAATGAATACGTTATATTTAAATGCAACTCAATCTTCCATTGGAGTGACGGACGTCTCTCTGGTGACTATATCATCTGCAAGTTTCAACTACCGATGGATCGAACCAAGTCCTGTTCTCTATGTTTATGATAATCTGTTTTACTCCGATGTACATCATGACATTGCAACTTATTCAGTTTTCAACTCGGTGTACCAAGAAATTTGTAATTGCTCATACGTAGGGTTTAGGGTCTAAACAGACCCCTAAATTAAACATTAAACTTTAGTTGTGTTTCAGACAGGATGATGCCTCAAATCATGTATATACCATTTTTACATTGGCAAGCACCAACTAAACCAGTTATTTCTTGTTGCTGCCATTATCTCTATTATTGTAAGGAAAAGCTCTTCTTTTTGTCAGGTTCTCCTGCAGAACTGTCGCCAAGCACACTCTCGCCTGTCAATCATGGCATGGGTAAGAGCCGATTAACTGCTTTAACCTCATTCTTGATAGCCATTATATTGACATTTTGACCATTTCTTAAGATTGAGGACTTCAAACCTCTATGTCAACTTGTTTGCTTATATTGGTCTTCCTCATCTCTGTTTTAGACCTGCAGCCAGTGACTTACTCGGAGCCTGCGTTTTGGTGCTCCATAGCTTACTATGAACTAAACCAGCGGGTGGGAGAAACGTTCCACGCCTCTCAGCCTTCTCTCACCGTGGACGGCTTCACAGACCCCTCCAACTCAGAGCGGTTCTGTCTGGGCCTGCTGTCCAACGTCAACCGCAACGCCACCGTGGAGATGACCCGGAGACACATAGGTATCCAAGACATCTTCAGCTGTTCTGCGCTCAAGTGTTTCAATTGAAATTAAGGGACAGTTCATCCAAAAGCTAAAATTGACATCTTGTTTTTGCTTTTGCGTCATTTTGAACCTGTATGATGTGCTTTAGTCTAGTTTAGTAAACTATCAACATAACTTAAAAAAAAAAAATAAATCAAGTTAAAACTCACACATTGTCCAGAATAACCCAGGATTGGTTACCCGCAGTTCAAAATAACCCAGGATTAACTAGTTCAAGTGTGAAAAGCCCTATTGACTTTCTTTAATGAAACAAAATAACATTTTGAAACTGTTTTTTTCTTGTCCATACAATGAAAGTTAATCATGCAGAAACATGAGGATGAGTAAAAGATGAAGAATTTTAATTTTGGTTGACCTGTCCCTTTGTATGTACCAAGACAATTTTAGACTCCAGCAAAATGGTCACATGTACAATATTAAGTTCTCACTGCTGTTTGTCTTTGATCAGGTCGAGGGGTCAGGCTGTATTATATTGGTGGGGAAGTGTTTGCCGAATGTCTTAGCGATAGTGCCATCTTCGTTCAAAGCCCTAACTGTAATCAGAGGTATGGCTGGCACCCGGCAACAGTCTGTAAAATCCCCCCAGGTAAGAGACTCCCTCACTTCCAGTGTCCATGCTACTACAGGTGGGCAGTAAAGTGGTAGACAGAATAAACGGTGACAAACTTGTCATCCAGTTGATTTTTGTCTCTTTCGTGGTTGCGCTCGTGACTTTTGCGGAGCTGCATCGCAAAGTTTATAATTATAAATAAGTTTATAATTTGCATGTGTTTTAAGCCTTACCAGTTTAAATAGTAAAGTCATTTAAAATCGTTCAATCGCAGTAAGCTGTGAAATTACCGGTCAAAAGTTTTGGATTGGTACGATTTTTTTTTTTAAATGTTTTTAAAGTAAGTCTCTTCTGCTCACCAAGGCTGCATATTAGAATTAAAAATAAATGTTTTCTATATGAATATATTTTAAAATGTCATTTATTCCTGTGGTCAAAGCTGAAAGTTTTAGCATCATTACTGCGGTCTTTAGTGTCTCATGATCCTTCAGAAATCATTCTAATATGCTGATTTGATGCTCAGGAAACATTCGTTATTAATATCAATGTTGATAACCTTTTTTTTTTTCAGGATTCTTTGAATAGAAAGTTCGAAAGAACATCATTTATTAAAAATATAGTCTTTGGTGACATTATAAATATCTTAACTGTCACTTTAGATCAATTTAATTCATCCTTGATGAATAGAAGTATTGATTTCTTTTCACCAAAATATAAAATAAAAATTCTACCTGACCCTAAACTTTCAAAGGGTAGTGTTTAATGTTACAAAAGCTTTCTATTTCAGATAAATGCTGTTCTATTGAACTTTCTATTCATCCAGATGTAAAGATATAACATTGATCTTAATCATAAATGTTTCTTGAGCATCAAAATAATACTAAGAATGATTTCTGAAGGCTCATGTGACATTGAAGACTGGAGTAATGAGGCTGGCAAATTAGTTTTGATCACAGGAATAAATTACGCTGTTTTAAATTGTAATATTTCAGTTGTTTTGTTTTATTTAATAAAATAAATGCAGCCTTGGTGAGCAAAAGTGACTTCTTTTAAAAATCGTACCGATCCCAAACTTTTGACCGGCAGTGTATATGTGAAGCCGCCGGACACACAGCGTCCCAGAACCACTTTGACTTCTTTTTCACTATTTATTGCGCTAAAACCAAAATGCGAGTATTTATAGAAACACATTCGGTATAAAATGTGAAAAGAAATTCACACAGTAAAGTTAAAAAAAACAACAACAAAAAACTGAACTTCTGTAGTATAAATTTAAGCACTGTATTTAATTTCTATCTTTTTTTTTCTTTTGCATTTTTGTCATATTGCTTGTAATTAATTTAACTCTTAATTTATTTCTAATTATTTTCTTGTCTTCCATAACCTTGAACTTTTTACTTGCATTAGTTAGACTAGTATTTGTTTTTACTGTGATTATTAAAAATGGAATTGATAATTATGAAATTTCAACGGTTTCTAAAATGTTGTTGTCGTAGCAACCTTATTTCAGGGGGGGGAAATAATTATTGTGATTTATATATTGTTATTGTGAAATAAAATGACTCGTAAGGTGAGCGATATGACCAAACTGTCATCAAACCATACGTTGTACTATCCATCAGAACGTGCCGATTTAAGTGAACTATTGACATCATGAATGATATCCTCTTTCTTAGGCTGTAACCTGAAGATCTTCAATAACCAGGAGTTTGCGGCACTGCTGGCTCAGTCAGTGAACCAGGGCTTTGAGGCTGTATATCAGTTGACCAGGATGTGCACCATTCGCATGAGTTTCGTCAAAGGCTGGGGAGCCGAGTACAGGTATGGACAAGCTCTGCCGATAGCACAGACATCTTAAATAGTGGATCTTTTTAATCCAAAAATAAAACACAATAAACGTTCTCAGAGATGGGAGTATTAGCTGTATTCAGATTAATTGAGCTATAGTTAAAGAAGGTTAAAATAAATCCTATTATAACTACAAAAAATAATACCTATGGAATTAATAAAATTCAATGCAAAATGAACGTGTCTCATATACAGAAATAAAGTTTCATGTGATAAAATATTTGCTTTGTTGTGCATAAGAATCCCACCATGCATTTAGTCATATTACAAAATAATTTATTGAAGCATCCACATACTTCTCCATGTGAGTAAGTGAGCTAGGCTCCTGATTGGTTCAGATTTTTCAACTCAGGCGGCAGGCGCGAATTCGCATCAAACATGTGAGCGCACAAATAGCACTAACTAAATCATTTGCGCTTAACGCGCCATTTGCGTTCACTTGACGCACGAATGAGGTGTATTCGCGCTGCGCTCTATGCTGACGTGCTATTCGCGTCCGGTGCGAACGTAGCATTATTCCTCTTTGTTTTTTGTGTTAATCACAGTGTGAACCCTAAACAAACTAGGTCTAAATTAATGCTTTTGTTTTTAGTCCATACCAAAAGACCCAAGAGAACCAAACTACAAGTGTGAACAAATCCGTAGTTAACAACGACAGGCATCAACCGAATCAAAAATCTAAGTTACTTTCTAGCTCACATGTGCTTGTTATTCCAGATATTAAAAACAGCAGCTTCAAAACTGGAAAAAATAAAACCATGCCAGGTTTTTTTTGTACAGTATTGGTAGTACTTATGGTTAAAAATAACTTCCAGTGTTACTGTGGCAAAGGTGTAGCTCATGTCAGTCACGTTGTTGCTATGCTACTTTTTCAGGAGCTAATTGATATTCATGAGCCACGCCTTCATTCACCTTAGTACTTGATTTTCCAGTTGCCTATTTCAATGATGCACCCTGTGACCTGTCGTTTGTTGTTGTTGTGTAGACGGCAGACGGTGACGAGCACCCCGTGCTGGATCGAGCTTCACCTGAACGGCCCGCTGCAGTGGCTGGACAAGGTCCTGACTCAGATGGGCTCGCCCTCCGTACGCTGCTCCAGTATGTCCTAATCGACACGATCAAGCTCTCTGTCCCCTGCCCCCCCAAAAACGACTGATTCTACAATCACATCAACCGAAAACAAGAACAACAGACTTACTATAACCCCACCCCCTCTTTCTCTATCATAGTACTCGTGAGCCTTTCTCTATCTCTCTCGTCTCCCGACACTGACGTTCTCAACCGTTCGGACCAGAACGCAGCACTTGCTGTCTCATCAGCTTCATGCACCTTTAATTCTCTCTTATTTTTCTTTCATAAACCCTCAATATTAAATGTATTAGTAGTAGAATATGAAATGTATATTGGTTTTTTTATTTTTATCTGGATGGTTTTCAAGAAGGAGGGAAGGTGCGTATGATGTGTGGAAGTTCAAGAAGGCAGGAAATAACTTCACACACAACACACACACTCACACACATATTTGTAGCAGTAAGGCTCCCCCCCCCCTTGATGAAGTAAATACTTTTCCTGGATGGCGATCCCAATCCGGTCGTTCAAGGAGGTTACTTTTTCTGGCAAAAAGTCTCATTCTTTGTTTTTATACACGTTATGATTGTGTAGATTGGCGCGTTAAGACTTAATCATGTTTTTCGATTTCTTCAGTAATGCCAAAAGATACCTTTTTATTTTATTATTTTCCAATTTCTCCCCCCCAAACCACTATATATGAATGTTGCCTTTGATTCGAGGTATGCTGCTGTAAGACATGCTTCTATTATTCAAATTGATAGGAATGTTTAACGCAAAAAAAAAAAAAAGCCCATCGTTCAATTCGAACTTCAGAATGAACTTTTTATCCACTGGGTGAAATATTCACTAGTTGGCTGTGGAGTGGTTTTCATCAGAAAGTGGCTTCTTTTAAGGACGAACAAATATTTTCAAAGGTTATTAAAATGCCTCATGCAGTCCAAATCTTTAAAAAAAAAAGATGAAAAAACAAACAAACAAAAAATCGAAGTATTTAAGCTTTAAGTGTTAATAAACTAGGTTATCCTTCACACAATTACAATATTTTTTTTTCCCTTTATCTTTCTTTTAGCTACTTTTTGTATTTTCATGTATTTTTATATATAAATATATTTAAGATCTTTAAAGCTCTCTTCCTTTTTATTAGAATTGAATATTTTTTTAGATCATGCCCTCTTTTTAAAGGAACATGGCTTCATAATGAAATGTCCTATCATACGAAAACGTTATTTAGCATGAAACTTTTATAAGCGCAAATATCTTTTCTCTTCTTCCAATTCAAGCTGTTGTCCCAGTTAACGTTTTGCCCTGATCTTGAACCTGCCCCCCAACCCACACACACACACACACACACACTTTGATTTTCTTTTAGTTGCTTTTCCTCCCATGTTCACAACACGAACACGATACTGTTTAACCCACCGCCCCTCAAACTACGGCTACCCGATGGGGACATTCAGCCTACGGGAACATCGCTGTGTTTTATTTGTTTGCAATTGGGGAAAAAAAAAGACTTCCAAACAGGGAGAACTGTGCAACTTTAGTGTGTGTGCTCGTTGTACAACTTTTACTAATGACTGTGATATAGCTGTCTGTTATTCTTTACTTGTTGTGGCAGTGACCAGGCGTTGCAAGTATCCATTCCCCTCTTCCCACCTCTGTCTCCATCTTTTCCTCCATTGATCTTACTACTCTTGCGATTGTACTTTAAGTGCATCTAGTAAAAAGCTGACGAAGATGTTGTGGCCCGTTTTTAAAGCCCATAAGCGGCCAACAAGACACTGGGGACGTTCTGTTTGCCATTTTTGACTGGGTGTGGAAAGAAAACCAAATAGAACTGAAAGTGGACCAGACATATATGCATATAAATGTGTATATATAATTTTATTTTACTTTTTCTGTATTTTTTTTTTCTCCTTTTGCAAAGCATTTAACAGTTGGTGAGCTTGTTTTACCATTAGAGAGATGTATTGGTAGGACGTGAACTTCAGGCGATAAGCTTTTCAGGCGTGTTGCATATGCAGACTTCATAAATACACTAATAAAAAGTTTTAATTCTCATGTTAAAGCCTGTCTTTCTCTGCCTCTCTCTTTGTTGCATAAACTATTGGTGTGTTCAAGTCCTCCTGGGAAGTCATTTTCATCAGAGCAAGATAGCAGTGTACCTTCTCTTAAAGGGATGGTTCACCCAAAAATGAAAATTCTGTCAGTATTTACTCACCCTCATGTTGTTCCTACCCCGTAAGACCTTCGTGCTTCTTCGGAACACAAATTAAGAGATTTCTGATGAAATCTGAGAGCTGGATCACTCCTCCATACTTGTCCATAGGCTTCTTGAGGGATTGAAACTTGACGGTCTCGAAAACTGCATCACACACATGACCAGCGTCGCCCAATAGTGAGCCTACGTGTGACGTTTAACTGACTAGAGGCCCAAAGGAAATCAATAGTTGAAATAAAGTGTTTTTTTATGTTTGTTTTTGCGCACAAAAAGTGTTCTCGTCGCTTGATAAAATTAAGATTGAGCCACTGTAGTCACTTGAACTATTTTAACGATGTCTTTAATAATTTTTCGAGGCCGGCAAGTTTCAATCCCTCAAGCAGCCTAGGAGTGATCCAGCTCAGATTTCATCAAAAATATCTTAATTCATGTTCCGAAGATGAACAAAGGTCTTACGGGGTTGGAACAACATGAGGATGAGTAAATACTGACAGAATTTTCATTTTTGTGTGAACTATCCCTTTAACAAACTGCACAATAATACAGCACTGTTTTTAAACTACTTAAGGAAGAACAAAGATTGGCGTCCAGGAGGCATCCGGAACAGATGCCCGAGCCACCTCAGCTGACCCCTCTCGATGTGGAGGAGCAGCGGCTCTAGTCTGAGCTCCTCCCGAGTGACCGAGCTTCTCACCCTATCTCTAAGGGATCGCCCAGCCACCCTGCGGAGAAAGCTCATTTCAGCCGCCTGTATCCGGGATCTTGTCCTTTCGGTCATGACCCAAAGCTCATGACCATAGGTGAGAGTAGGAACGTAGATTGACTGGTAAATCGAGAGCTTTGCCTTACGGCTCAGCTCCTTCTTTACCACAACAGACCGGTACATCGACCGCATTACTGCTGAAGCTGCACCGATCCGTCTGTCAATCTCCCGTTCCATCCTTCCCTCACTCGTGAACAAAACCCCAAGATACTTAAACTCCTCCACTTGAGGAAGGATCTCTCCACCAACCTGAAGTGGGCAAGCCACCCTTTTCCGGCTGAGGACCATGGCCTCGGATTTGGAGGTGCTTATTTTCATCCCAGCCGCTTCACACTCGGCTGCAAACCGTCCCAGTGCATGCTGAAGGTCCTGGTGTGAAGGGGCCAACACGACAACATCATCCGCGAAGAGCAGAGACGAAATCGTGTGGTCCCCAAACCTGACGCCCTCCGGCCCCTGGCTGCGCCTAGAAATTCTGTCCATAAAAATTATGAACAGAACCGGCGACAAAGGGCAGCCCTGCCGGAGTCCAACATGCACCGGGAAGAAGTCTGACTTACTACCGGCAATGCGAACCAAGCTCCTGCTTCGGTCATACAGGGACCGGACAGCCCTTAGCAAAGGACCCCGGACCCCATATTCCCGGAGCACCCTCCACAGGCCGCCTCGGGGGACACAGTCGAATGCCTTCTCCAAATCCACAAAACACATGTGGACTGGTTGGGCAAACTCCCATGAACCCTCCAGCACCCTGTAGAGAGTATAGAGCTGGTCCAGTGTTCCACGGCCAGGACGAAAACCGCACTGTTCCTCCTGAATCCGAGGTTCCACTATCGGCCGTATTCTCCTCTCCAGTACCCTGGCATAGACTTTCCCAGGGAGGCTGAGAAGTGTGATCCCCCTATAGTTGGAACACACCCTCCGGTCCCCCTTCTTAAAAAGAGGAACCACCACCCCGGTCTGCCATCCCAGAGGCACTGTCCCCGACCGCCACGCGATGCTGCAGAGGCGTGTCAACCAAGACAGCCCCACAGCATCCAGAGACTTGAGGTATTCGGGGCGGATCTCATCCACCCCCGGTGCCTTGCCACCGAGGAGTTTTGTTGGTTTAAGTTGATTTGACAAAAGAAAATATGTTGTGATAACAAATCTTTAAAATATTTTTTACGGTGTATAATTTGATCACATTAAATACCCAAAATAATCAGAATCACTTTTTTTATATAACAAAAAATTGACTTGTTTAAATGTCACACTGTTTATTTATCATTTACTAAAAACAGTATAAGCATAATTCAGCACTATAATAGCATTGACACATGGAGGTGCCACGGGGGTTCCCGAGGTCAAGTCTTGATGAATCAGTTTGTATTAAAAGCAAAAATAAAATGCGTAAAATGAACTCCATAAGTGGTGGGATAGCTGTTAAATTACAGCATTGAACTCGTATCATAAAAGTATGTTAAAAAAAACAACTACTGCTGCACTTCCTCACTATGTCCACCAGGGAGCGCAAGAGCTTCAGTCAGGTACTGTTTCTGTGCTGATAAGTTCAGCTGCCCATCAAATGCCTGATGGATATTCAACACTTTCCTGTAGTTTTACCTAAACCCCAATCAAACGCACCTGAACATGCGAATGAGTCTTCAGGGTTGCTGAAGGTCTAATCAAAGTTGGAGCTTGATCAATTGTCATCACCACAGACATCCTACGACATCTATGTATGTGCCGTTTCACCATGTCAAAACGTGTTAGGCCACTTCACTGAATCAAGACCTCACTGTTGATTATGTCCATAGGGGCCTTGATGTTAGGCAAGACCACATAGAGCCGATCGGTTGCTAAAAGCTCAGAGCATTCGTTAATCATTCCTCTCCTGTTAAAACCTCTCTCTGTGGTTGGGATAGGCACTAAGTGGTTTCTCTAAGTTACACTGTAATAGTTCATTATTTATGTGGCATTTAGTCTCGAAGTTATATCTGGTTTGGCAGCATTTCACGGCGTAAACCCCGGTGGCTCGTTAATGTGCACCAGAAAAAAACATTTCCCAAAAACGTATATTTACTTACAAACCGACTTACTGGAAATGCCTTCTAAATTGGCCTATTGGGCTCACAACTTGTTTGATTCGAATGGGCGTACAATCAGAGGACATCAGCGCGTTCTCGATATGGCTCTGGTGCTTGTATTTTACATTCACCCATTTGGCAGACTCTTATCTTGCATTGCACTCAAGGTATATAGATTTTTAATGTGTCAAGCGGTCCCTGTGAATCAAAGCATGACCTTGGCGGTCCTACTAGTGCCATTTTCAGGGAGGCTGTTTTTCGGTAACCCCCGGGGGCCAAACTATTATGTCCAACTATCCATAATGTAAGTACGATACTGTTTTCCATTCAGAGTTTGCCACTTGAAGCCCTCTTCATTCACATGATTGGTTAACTGTGAGATTTCTTTACATAGGTACAATACCTGACTGACCTTCACAACGACTCCAGCGTCTTATTCTGCTTGGATCACTCAAGAGTAGCTCTTTTGTTAAATTTTGGCCATAGGGAAAGAGCAATCATGTATAAGTTATGGCCAACTAATTAAAACCTCATCCTAACCTATACTTGACCCCGACTCTTTTACAATGGGCTCTACGGATCCTTTTGTGCCCTGCCCTACGACTTGTCCAGTGTGAAGTGTTGGATGTCTTCTGAAGTCTTTTTCCTGATACTTTGGCAAAGGTCTGCAGCGGTAACTGGAGCACAAGGGCCCTGCAAAGAATTAATTAGGCTCATATGAGTCTTTCCACCCATGGTAAGCACTGACAATGACCAGGATATACAGGACATCAGGGTGGTCAGGCCTGTGACCCCAAAGAGACCTCGGGAGCCAGGGGTGGTGGAGACGTTAAAGGGATAGTTCGCCCGGAAATTACAATTCTATCATGATCTGCTCAACCATCTTTACTTATAAGAAGGTATGGTGCCATTTAATGGAAACGTCATGTGAAAGTCCTGGAGAGAAATTTCAATGATGGTCCATTAGGCAATTTTTTCTGGTTTGTGAGGTCATATTCAGTGGCGGATGATTTTCGGAACTTGAAACGACAAACTTTTAGCATAATTTGGACTTGATTATGGGAAGTCCCTCACCCTCAAGAATCAATGCACCTCTGAATACTGTAATGCACATTGTTACCAGCAGCTGGCAGCAGTTATAAAGAAAATGATCTGTGTGGGCCAACAGCCAGGCTGTGAATTTGGGTTGCTCTTATTGGCAGGGTAATTAAAGCAATTACACAGATTATTGCTGTTTTAACCGATTAATACCCTTTCAGTAATGAACACTTTTATTTGCCAGTGAGATGTCTTTAACTAACAGCTCTGTTTTGGTAATCACATGGATAATTTAAAGTGCCAGCTGCTTATTACCTGGCTACTCGCTCTTTAGGTGACTTTGAGTGGGGATAAATCTTAACCATGTTACAGTATGTAGGCAATACAAAGGATGATACAAACACATTGTGAATGCTATGACCTTGTCTTGACCTAAACATGGTGACACTCCAGATAAGAGGGAGGCCACTTAACTGACAGTGACTGTTTGACCTCGGGGGTCAAGCTGAACAACTGGAGTCCTGGACCGGGATGTTTTTGTCATGCTTACCTTTTTTTCGAAGCTGATGTAGATTAATGGAATTACACTCTTTTGAGATGTTTCCTTCGCACGTCATACAAATATGCTAGGGGAGTTTTGAAAAGGGCCTAATACAGAGCCTTGCTGAACCCCTTAAGTTATTTCAAAGCACTAAGTGCGTGAATGGCTGTTAAAAAGTATGCGTCAGAGTTTCCTAACCTACTATGTAAACATTGCACCAGAACAAAGGAGACAAGAGCCATGAGGAGTATCAATGATACTTGGCTTTGATGCACGGCATATGCAAGAGATACGAGGGGTTGTGAAGATCTGAACAAACGTCCTCTCATTCGCAGTCTTTTTTCTGAGGTAACACCCAAGCGATTTTTCCGTACCCCACTCCCACCCAAAGAGAGGCAGGGGAGAGTTATAAAAAACTGTTACGCTTAATAATTGATGTGCTGCATTTCAATCAATTTTACCATGGCGCTAGGCTAATTAAGGGTTGTCTCTGATTCCCAGGGGTAATTTAAAGAAAGAACACAGGAAAGAGTTTATTCTCTCTTCTTTATTCTTTTTTTCTCTCTCTTTCTCATCCCCTCTCTCTCTCTCTTTTCCTTCCTAGCTCTTCAGTTCATGGGAATTCGCTATTTCAGGAAGCAGAGATGCGTTCCTCTCCGTGCGTCTCCTGGGGCGGAAGTCTAAATGCAATTAATACAGCCGCTTTACTGCCTGCTAATTATTAAACGATAAAAAGAGATTATTTTACACCAGACTAATTTAAAGTTCATAGATGATTGTTTTAATTAATTAAATAAGAAAAAGTACACTTTAAGCATGACTAACGGCATTTGCATATGAAGGTAATAATTAGCCACAGTGACGATTCTCACCTAGCTGGGCTATGTGGAGGAGAGGCGTATTAATGAGAGCTGCTTAAAAGTGCTTTTCTTTGGGTATTTAACAGTAAAATTAATAACTAAGGAGCTCAGTTAAGGGAAGGGGGAGTTGCTAATCCTTAAATATACAGAGGCACCTCCTCCCTCCAAAATCTATCCGTGACTCAGGCGAAAAGTCAGCTTGACTCAATCTTTAGGCCTGTTTTTGCTCTGGCATTGATTTCAAATTGATTTCCTTTGGATATTTCATGGTCAGTTTTTTCAAAGTGCCATTTAGTCAATGAGTAGCATGGACATTGAGAAGTTTTCTGCAGTAATCACAGTCAGTTTTCTGGAGCCTTAAGATAACTAAGAACAGCGAAATTCAAGGGGTCTCATTTATAATAATAGTAATAAACATAAAAATCCGTGACATGCTTATCTTTAATTGCTAAATTCATACAAATGTTCTGACAAACAAAAAAAGCATTAAAATAATCAAACATTTTGGAAAGAAAGTCTTGGTAGTTCGTCATGCATACACATTCAGAATAAGAAACCTAAAACACTGTAAATGATTTCATAGAGAGGACCTCTGCAGACCCTCATGAAAGTGTGTCAAGGTCTATAAGATTTCTAATATACAAAAAAAAAAAAACAACTCTTTGAATGAACATAAAAAAAATCATGGAAATGTTTTTCAGATGATTAACATGCTTTATTTTGGCATTATGCAATTCTGTCATTCCAATTTAATGTACTTACATTGGATCAACTTAATGTATTAAGTTTGATTCAACTTATTTACTATGTGAATTTAAAAAGGCTCCCTTCAGGTATTCAAATACATAATTATTCATTCATCCAATATTTTTTTTTTTAGTGTCTCACTTTTACATTTCTAGACTATAGTCAAGTATTAGCTACTAATAGCAATTGTTAGTATCTTAATCATAAAAATTTACATCATCCAAAGAATTTGCTGAGAATCTTGCTGCTCAGTCAGTTTTCAGCCTAACCAAATGCTCTACTCTTCTCCACAATGGTAACCCACTGTAATTTAAATGGGACTAATAATTGCAATGTATTTGAACATTAAACCCAATTACACACTACGTAGTCTTCCCCTTTTCTCATTTTCTCCAAAACACATAAAATAACACTTATATGAGACATTTATTATCTCTTAATTCAGCCATATGCAAAGCATGCTGGGAACCAACAAGCACAGCCCAGTTTCAGTTAATGCAAGCCAAATCATTCATGTAATTCAACACAAACTGATTAAGTAAACTTAAATTTGACATATTTAAGTAGATTGAACACAATCAAATTAAGTTTGGACAAAATGTATAGCAATTGTGTTGCTTAAGCTCATTTTAACTAAGCAATTTCGACAAACAGTGTATCAGATAACAAGGTTAGTTTTGTGTAATTCTGTAAAAAAAAAGAATTGAAATTTAGGCTTTACTTCGGTTCTCACTTTAAGATACATTTAAAAACTTTTTTGTAAATTAAAATCGTAATAAAATATCTGTCCTCATGAATTCAAGGTGTAAACACATATTATTTTTAAGAGTCATTAAATTGAAAATCGTGCAAAGGTTTTTCGAAACTAAATGAACTCAACACCAACATTTCAATGTTTTAGACTTTAGACATATGTATATAAATTCTGTGTTCCACTGAAGAAAGTAAGTGAGCCAGGTTTGGATCAACTGGAGGGTGAGTAAATGATAACAGCATTTTCATTATTGGCTACTCCTTTGAATTGCCAGTTGTTCAGCAGTGTTATTCATAGCGCATGTTTTGCTGTAGAACCTGCAGCTCAGACTCCTAACCTCACTAGGGCCGGTGGAAATGATCGCGCGGTGGACAATCTAATTAAAAAGTGTGTCAGAACAAGAAAGAAAGTTCCCTTGTGAAGTGGCGACTGATACAAGGCCCCTGAGAGAGGAAGCGGGAGAGGACTTGCTCTCGAGTGTTGATCCTTCCTGAACAGCTATTGAGAAGATGAAAAGGGAGCCATGTGCGACTCTATTAAGCATTGCTTCACGGAGCTTTGTGTTTGTTTGTTTAATTCTGTGTCCTCCTCTCTCTGGCGGTCGTAGAGATGTCCCCCTCACCAAATAGCGAAAAAGGAGGCAAAGGGAGGGCTTTGTCAGAGATGAAAGAAAAGAGAGTGTGGCGAGAGGTTTGGTGGCAGGAATGGAGGCCTTGAAAATGTGCGATGGTCTCAGGTGTTGAAGGAGCCTCCCATTACACTCGGAGCCGGGCGCGCGCTTTACCTCCTCCCGCACTTGCCGTCTTTGGGAACGGCCCTTTTGTACGGATAGCTTATTATCCGTTTTGAACAACAACCGATTGCTGGGCGACAGCCCCGGCCCTTCTGCTTTTGTCTTGAGTGTACTCCTCCGTGTTCTGCTAATCAATTTCATTCTCCGTCTTTTATTCATAATAAAGAAGACGCACTTGACAATATACGTACCGACTGAGGCTAAGTTAATTTTCTTGGAAAAGACGACAGTAATGCATGCTAATAGAATCACTATCAAGGGCTTTTGTTGGAGTTCATTAAAGCCTAAAACACTTTCATTTAAGACAACATGTTCTTGTTAATTGCAAACATTCTTGACACATTCTAGGTTTGCATGTGGTAAGTCTCGGATGAAATGGCGTTTCACTTCTTCGGCGAGCAAACAAACAAGTGTGTGTGCAAAATAAGTTAGCGGTCTCATTTTGTTAAGCTGATATCTGTGATATTGATCTTGATTAAAGGTGGCAGTGGACTGGTAATTTTGGGACGCATTAAACAAACCAACTAGAAATGTATTGATTACCCTCGACTTTCTCGTAGAGGGAGATTTGAGCTTCTACATATCACCACCTTCAAACCGCAGGATGTTCCGCAACTTTACGTATAGTACGCTTTAGTTTCAGGTCTAAACTAGAGTGTCTGGGGGACTCTAATGTCCTTTTCATCTGCAATGAAGTGTGGGAGACCTGTTTTTTCCACCTGGAGTTGGCAGCCTTTGGCAAGCAACCAAAGGTCATTACGTTCAATTAGCAGTACAGCACTCAGCGAGCTCATCAAGCCTGACACTGACACCCAGATCGTAATGAACAACTATGGATTGAGGGGGCATTAACCTTGCTTTGCATCTAGCTTCCTTTCATGTGGCGAATCAAAATTCATTGTATCTGTGTTGAAGAGTTTAAGCTACGTGGACCAAACAATTACACATTACAAATACAGTTTTCAAATAGGTTCCACAAACACTTTTCCCTCAACCATGTTTTAGACAAACGAGTAGTCCCAACTCAAACTCACACGTGGGCCTTGGACAGATTCAGAGCCTGAAACAAAACGTACAACTTTTTTTCAGGTTTCCGTCAGGTAGGACAATTTAAATTCAAATCAAAACCAAAATTCAAAACATGATTTAAACCTAAAATTAGGTTGCAGGTTAATGAGGCCTAAACCCACATCTGTGTTTGTTACGACAGTGTGAACGGCACAACCGGCATCAAATCTGATCTTTTCAATACACTTCCATCGGTGGTCTTAAATCTGATACAGGTCAGATGTTTTGAAATGAGACTTCAGTCTGAACAGTCATATAGGAATTCATGCGACTTTTACGTCACTCTAGAGCATCGGTCATCACAATTCTGTACTCATGGGAGTCACTTCAAAGATTTTAAATACACAAAGTTATCAAGATAGTCAGGAGGACAGAGATGTGTCAGAACTCATGTGTATTACAGTTACAGCTCTACATACAAGAAAACATGACGGCTTGTATCATAAAAACTCGAATTTTTCATATCCTCGGCTTTGTTTTTTATATTGCCTGCACATAAATTAGCTGATTTTGGCGGCAGATCACACTATAAATAAACGCGTAATCGCTTTCTTTAATGTTCTCCGTGTTTACTTTCGTTGAACAGCATACCACAGGAAGTCGTTAGTTCGCCGCTCTTTTGCGCCTGCTGGTCAGGGGTACGTTTCCCGAAAGTATCGTTAGGCAACTATGGTCGCAAGTTCCGTCGTTATCGGCATAGTTTAACGAGTCGGTGTTTCTCGAAACAATCGTTCCAACTAACATTCGCAAACAGCATCACAAAGTTGTGTGGTTTGAACGACAGCTCTCGACCTGTGGTTAGAGGCATCATTTCTATATTGCATGACATTTGGAGGTGATAAATCCTTATTTTGAGCAAAATAAGCAAGCTGACATTCAGTACAACCGGTACCTTTTATTTAGAATACATACAATTGTAATTTACGTCTTTTAGTTTTTCAAAAGATTTAAAGTACCGTATTTGAAGAGTGCGCTGTGCGAATGTGCTCTACTTTGTAAGAACGAGCCAAATATTGAGTCTGGTAATAAAGCAAAATAACTGAGAACAATTAGAAATAGTCCTCAGATTACATGTCTAATTTATATAAAACAAATCTAGCGTTAATTGGATCTCAAACAGTTTAATTAAAAGTAGGCTATTACTCCACCACGTGCGAAACCAACATGGTCGACGATACTTTGCGACAGTGGGTTTTGGGAAACAGTCCTGAGCTAGTTGATTTCTTCAACAATGCATTGTACTATGGTAGTGAAGCAGCGAGCTACTTCTTTGTACGGGAAACAGGGGTGCTTTCCCGAAAGTATCGTTATGGTCGCAAGTTCCGTCGTTATCAGCATAGTTCAACGAGTCTGTGTTTCCCGAAACAATCGTTCCAACTAACATTCGCAAACAGCATCACAAAGTTGTGTGGTTTGAACGACAGCTCTCGACCTGTGGTTAGAGGCAATGTTTCTATATTGCATGACATTTGGAGGTAATAAATCCTTATCTTGAGCAAAATAAGCAAGCTGACATTCAGTACAACCGGTGCCATTTATTTAGAATACATACAAATGTAATTTACGTCTTTTAGTTTGTCAAAAGATTTTAAGTAACGTGTTTGAAGAGTGTGCGAACGTGCTCCACTATGTAAGAACGAGCCAAATATCGAGTCTGGTAATAAAGCAAAACAACTGAGAAACAATTAGAAGTAGTCCTCAGATTACATGTTTGTAATTTATATTAAAAAAGATCTCAAACAGTTTCATTAAAAGTAGTTTTATTCCACCACGTGCAAAATCAACGTTGTTGAACGATACTTTGCGACAGTGGGTTTCAGGAAACAGTCGTGACTAGCTAGTTGATTTCTCCAACGATCCATCGCACTATGGTAGTGAAGCAGCGAGCTACATCGTTGTACGGGAAATGCACTCCTGTTCAGGACTATGATCTGTTAACACTGGAATCTGATATTGGACACATTTACAACAACAATGTGAACAGCTATACAACAACATTCGAAATTGAGTACTAAAACTGTAGCCAATACTGTAGCCATAACAGTAATACCATTGTGTGATATTGTAGATTTAAAAAAAAAAAAAGGATTGTTGTGTGCTCTAAAAAAGATTCTCTTGAAGACAAAAATATAGATATTTTTTATTCATTTCTGAATGTAAAATACAGTTCAGTGATGTTTGCCAGGTATATATATATATATATATATATATATATATATATACATATGTGTTTTTTTTTTGTGCAAACATCATCCCTAGCTCTGTCATCCTGACAATTTTTTTTGAACATTTCATTTCGCTATTCATAGCTCAGCTGTTCTGTCATTTGCACCATATCCGACATGCATCATACAGACATACTGAGTACAACAAATCTCCCGTATCTCATGATATATGATATATGAGTGATATGAACCAGTAGCCAGACCCCTGGACGGTCCCATCCTCTGGCTGGTCACAGGGTGGCGGTGACCCCAGGCGGGGTCGGGGTGATGACGGATGGCCGGGCTGTAATGTTGGGGGTGCGCGGCAGAGGCCTGGGGGGTTCACGCCGGCCCTGTTCCCTCGACCGGCCGGGTGTGTGCGTTATTGATGCTCCTGCCCCGGGGGAAGGGAAGAAGAAGAGGAGGAGGAGGGGGATTGAAAGGGGCTTGTGGGAAATGGATGCACAGGGGCAGCTCGCCGTTCTGTCATCAAACAATGGGCTTGTGAAGGATGGGCGGCACTCAATATGATCAGTCATCTGTTGATCAAGTCTGACGTCGCCACTCTATCGTTTCTGAGGGGTTTGTTACGCACGAGTCCTTTTATTGTTTGTCTTTAGTTTGACTTCTTGCTGTTGTTGGAGCGGGGCGGTAGTGAGGTAAGTCAATTATGTGGCTTCATCTGTGTGCGCATGGGATACGCACACACACACACACACACACACACACGCCATACGCTCTGATATCGTATGACTGTGGCTACTGAAGACCTAATGCACACAAACAGGCAGTCTCGCTGCGGTGAATGGGTAATGCGTCAGATCAGAGTAAAGTGCTTGGGCTGTTCTGTGGCCTGACCGCAGCGCCTCGGTTTAGTTCCCGCAAAATACATAATGCAGCAGTTCTGACCACTGCCAAAGTATTTACGCTTCTCCATTCACCTGACATTAAAAAGCTCTCTCTGACTTAAGTACCCTGAGTAAACATGGGCTGAGGGATTGCTGTTAAACAACAGGACTGATGTAGTGCATCTGGGAAAACATTATCATTGCTTTTTAAGAAAACTGTTGGTCACTCCTACAACTCCACTTCCTGTCAGTGGCCCTGTTTACACCTGGTATTAAGATGCGTCTTGGTCAATCGGATCACAAGTGGACGACGCTAAATACAGATGTAAACGGGTCGAAAACGTTTTGAGCTTGTTCACTTTTGACCCCTTCCAGAGGTATTCGGAAACACATCAGACGGGATTGCTTTCGTAATGTAAACACTCATGTGGCCGAATGCTTTCGAACAGCCACTAAAGGCCCTATTTATATGAGAATGCTCACGGGTGAAAACGTAAACATATTTTATCGGATGTGCCTTTCGTTTACACGGCGACGTCGTTTTTGAGGCTTAAAAACGCAAAAAAGTGAAACCACCCTCCAGAGTGGAAATCTGAAAAACGCTCCACCGACGCGTTCCCGTGTAAATGGTTAAAACGTCTGCTTGACAGTGAAGGTTGTATGCAGGTGCACGGACTTGGTGGTGTTGTGTGGCAGTGCTCCACATTGCCATTTAGCCGCATGCGTGCTACGTTGAATTTCACACACTTCGTCAACAAATGCACACGGATTTCCCACCCAAAACGCTCGTATAAACGCAAAATAAAAAGTAATAACGCAACGCCACTTTTGCGTTTTCTTTTCAGAATCGTTTCCGTGTAAAAAGACCGTCTTCTCTCCGCCTACTGACCTAACGTGTAAACATTATGGGAAGTTCTCTATCCAGACGGGATTTAAACTTTGTCGGCTGGAGACACAAATTTGGTTTGAAGATGAAAAATGTAAATCACAATGTTCTCTCATCATTCCTAATTTCTAACACACACTCACGCTGTGTTTGGTCTTGCGTCTGTTAGAGCAAAAACTAAAGCTGCTGCTCTCCGTATGTTTTTCTGGTGTCTCCAGTCGTGTTCAAAAACGTATTTCATCCATTTGACCCAAATAAAAAAAAAAAAAAAAAAAAAAAAACATGCACTGTAAAAAATAATCGTGATTTTAACGGTAAAAATTATACCGTGCAAAACTGTTAATTGGTTAACAGAAACTGTGATATAATTCTGTGATATAAATTTAACTGTAAAATACCGTTAAATTTACAGTTTCTGAAAGTAAACTCATTGTATAATTTACAGTGAAAAAACGTAAATTGACATTTCCACAATTCCCTGTGTGACTTTTATTAATTTTTGTTGAAATAACTATGGTTCTTCATAGTTTTCTTTTTTTTTTCTTGAATCAGTGATATTTATGTTACATTTAATGTTGTTAAATTAATATTTATTGCATTTTTTTTATTTCATGTGCTTTACCATGACGGTGTTTAATGTTTGTGTGAATGACACTCTGCAACTTCTTTATATAAGTAATAATCTTCCTACGGATGACTACTTGTGATGATACTTGTAATAATCATGTGACTTATCTCTGATGGGATGCTGTTGGTTGTCAGTGTATTTTAAATATGCAAAACAGATATCAATTCATCAAAAGGTTGTCAAATCAACATTTGATCAGAAAATGTAATACGGTTTAATAATGTAAATTTTAAGTCTGCAAAACCATTAACGTTCCTACCGTATTTTTAACGGTAAATGTTTTTTTTTTCCCATAAAAATTACGGTTTTATTTTTTACAGTGTACATTTACCCACCCATAGACCATCCCCTCGATGAAATTGTATTAAAACACCAGTTGTGAACGGGAATGTGTCTCTTTTGTCTACTTGTGATCCAATCGACCAAAACGCATCTTAATACCAGGTGTAAACAGAGCCAGAAATTCATTCTGTAACTTTATAAATGAACAAATGGAGTACTACAGTATATGGCAAGAATGTCACACAACTGATAAGAAAGTCTTGCCATGGAAAGAGCACATGCCCATGACAAGAGCTTTTCACTGTGCCATGCAAAATAATGTTACATCCAGCAAGAAGATCAAGCCATGGCGAGAGCATCAGGACAGTAAGACAATCATGCTAAGAGTCCCTATGACAAGAATCTCAAGCAACTACAAGTATACGTTATCCATTGACAAGAGAGCCATACCACAGAAAGAGCATTTCGCAAGGGGTAAAACTTTGCCACGGCAAGAATATCACACCATGATACAAGGGTCACATAATGGGAAGAATACAAAAGAGCGATTTTAACGTGTCTCCTCATTCAGTTCATCAGTAGAGACTCAAAGCCTCTTGAAATAGATGTAGAGTGTTGTGGAGCTCCAGGATCAGGGCTGAGAACCACTGCGTGAACTGGACTTCTCATATAACATCATTAAATCTACTCGTAGCACTGCATTAGTGGAAGAGCCAGCGATTAAACTGCCATTAATGAATGAGCTTTGTGAATATTATGAAAAACATAATGAAGAACATAAAGCTCTAATTATGACTGCATAAACATAATTATATGAGCCAGAAGGAGAGCTGCAAGTCATATCTAGGGATCAGACGCTCTTTTGACTTTTGAAAAACCTTAGCAACTGTATAACAACACTTTGGCAACTACTGATAACACTGTGGTGGAGACTTTTCTTATGAAAGTGTAAAAATCTGGTTGTGTTTGTTGAAGCAACAGTTCCTTTTCAACATAATTGACCAAATCTGACTTTCTTCTGTGAGCTCATTTTATTTTATTTATTTATTTTTTTACAATGAAAGGGCTCCAAAAAACATTTGACAAACTGGATAACAGTTTAAAAATATGTATTTAGTCAATTTTTTCTTCAGTGTTCCACAGAACAAGGTTTGGAACAACAAAAGGACAAGTAAATGATGACAAAATATCCATTTTTGTGTGAACTGTCCTTTTAAATACAGAAAGGACAAGAAACATTTGCAGTCAACACTCTATAATACACTATGACACATGGTCTTACAAGCATCTTAATTGGGAATATTAGCCTGATCTGGCTGTCACTACTTCTATGGCATTGTGTGCCTTTTTGCCCTGTAACGTTATCCGCCTCTTTAAAGCTGGAAGCATACGCCTTTGGCTGACCCTACTGTCTGACCCTAGTGTAAACACCATGTCATGTTTAGCCCTCTTAAATAGCCAGAGCTCTCATCAATGTTTCATCCTGGGGTAAATATCATATGCTCTTGACTTATTTACATCCGCTCAAGGAGCTCTGAAACCCTTGTCCACATGAAATATTCATCATCATTTTAGCAAATGCATGCCTTTGTCAATACTGTTGGCTTTGGGTGCCCACCCTATCCCACTCTGCCCGGGCTTCATGACTTCATAGATGTGGGACCGCCCGGTACGGTTACGATGAAGTACATCAGTCCGAGGAATCCTCCGTGTCTCGACGCCGCAAAACACGATCCTGCTTTTATAGAGCCACGTTTGCTGATAGTTCGTTTTTGTTGGGAATCAATGTGATCCAGAGATGAAATGCCACATTAATTTGATTTTTGGTGATGGAGAAATGCATATATAAGGGCTTTAGACCTTAATATTGTTTTTTTCTGAAATGATTGCATCATCTTTTGATTTTAATGAGCAAGTAAATTCTGATTCTGAATAAATTGTAAGGTTTTTGTTCAATCGGATATGTCCCACTTCACTCCCGACAGCCTCAGGTGTTGGATTAGACTTCATGAATACAGTCTATTTAACGTTGCATTAGTTTGAACAATCACCTGTCTCTTCTTTGTTCATCTTTCATCCTTTTATGTTCGCTCAGTCTTTCTTCGCACGTTTTTTCTCCACACACTTGGTTTCTCTCTTTGATTTTAAATTGGAAATTCAAGATGCTGTAAGATTTTTGCTGTTTGTGTCACCAATTTTGGGACTGATATTAAAAGAATATGTTACCTTATTTTGTAGGGTCCATTTTTAACTGGCAAATTAGTCAAAGAAGTTTTGAGTCAAAAATATATTAGTTTTTTTTTTTGTAAGAAATTTTGGTGATTTAAATAGAAAGATTGAAAAAGCTCTATTTTCTCCCCTCTTACACTAAACCCTATCGCTAAACCGACCCATCACTCAAAACTTTCTGCAGTTTCACAATTTTAATAAAACAGTTTTTCCAATGTTTTTTTAACCTTTTAATTGAGGATCATAAACCACATTTGTGCCATATTACATAAGTGTAATACCCATGTCATTATACAAATTTGTGTCCTCATAAATCATACAAATATATATTTATATATATTTATTGTGTGTGAGTATATATATATATATATATATACACACACAGACACACACACACACATATGATTGGGACAATTTTTCACAGTCATCTCAATGGCAAAAATAGTTATATCAATACTTTTTCTTGTAATTCAAAAAAGTAACTCTAAAATATTGTTAACATTATTAATATTCAAAATAATGTAAATATTGTTTATTGCATTATTTTACCGTCATATGTATTTCATTTCTCCATGTTTTTGACTATTCTTATGCAGGTTTATTATTGTTTATGGTTTTGATAAACTTTTCTTCATCATGTGGTCTTTTATTTTACAAACTGGCTGTATTAGCACGGTGCATAGGTAAATGTTATTAATTATGTGTTATGAAACAAATGAGCTATTTATAATTCTAGATCTTAAATAATCAATATGCAGTGCCTGCTGTAATGCCTGAAACACTGTCAGTGTATTTACAGTGAATTTACTTGTATCTACTATCTAATACATTCTAACACACATTTAAATTCAAACAACTACAGACGAATGTGTTTCCGCAAGGCGCTATGGGCGGCCTCATGCTTCAACTGTTGGGCTTTTCCATATCAGTGAGGTGTTTTAACTGATTGGGGGTCAGTGTCTTCCTGTTTATAATGGGTCTTTCCAGCAGGACAGGTCCGTGAGTGTGGTGTGTGTGTGTGTGTGTCATCCCACAGGAAGGCCGTCTCAGCGCATCTCATCGGGTCCCAGCAGGTTACAGTGCATTTCAGAGAGAGAGTAGCATCTTATCATGTTTTCACCCCCAGGGCTAATTTTGAAATGTCTTGCTTTTTGTTTTTTTTAATTATTTATATAGGATTTTGAGTATGTTTGACAAAAGTTCGGTAACACTTTACAATAAGGTAACAGCATGAACTAACAATGAGGAACACATTTGTTACGGTATTTATCAACCATCGTTTAATGTTTATGTAATTTCCCAGTGCATTGTGACATTTGATTTTCAACCCATATTGTTACAGCAAAATTTTTTACCAGTCCTCCTTGACCGAGAAAGTTAAGTTTATTTGTCAGCAAAAGTTTTGAACGCTCCATGGCTTTCATGAAAACTGCAGATTTATACTTCTGAGTCCCCGCCCACAGACCGTCGGATCGGAAGAGGAACTGACAGAATATCCGTTTCTTGTAGTTTTCCCGCTCCTTTTGGCCTAAAACACTGTTTGTGATCATCCCGTTTGAAATGTTGACTACAAACACAGAGGTTTTCAGATTGTCCATTGCAATGGATCCAATGTTTCGTTAAGAAGTATTTCCTAAAGCATGGCGCTATTTGACTCTGTAATCAAACTATTAGTGGAGTTTAATATGATGGCAACATGCCCAGTGCATTATGGGTGTTAAAGTTTTCCAATCTATTTGGCAAAAAAAAAAAAAAGAGAACAACTTTTTCTCCTCTGTTTTCTTAAGTCAATTTTTTTCACCTCTCTAATAAATATTCAGTTTTAGTTTTATTGAAAGTCTACTTTCCAGCGGAGTACCCCTTTAACTAATGTTAACAGATACAATTTTGAGAAAAAAGTATTAGTAAATGTTAACATTAACATAATTTTGGATTAATAAATCCTGTTTAAAGTGCTGTTCATTGTTAGTTCATGTCCCCCAGTTTTGCTTTATTTATATATTTCTTTTAAGACATTCCACACATATGAAACTAAGCAATATAACAATTGGTGTGATCCACTTTAACATTTGACACCCAGAAAGAGTCCCAATGGTTTTCATAATCATTTCCATTTTGACCAATTTTATTGCTTTACCTATAATTAAAAGCATAACAAACGTCCCTATATTTCTACTTGAAAAAAGTGACAATCTGTCTGATATTTTGGTAATATTTTACAATAAGGTTCCATTTGTTTATATTATACTCATAAAAATAATTTTTCTATCCGACACTTGCACAGACCGAAGCGCCCGTGCCTTCAGATTGGAAGTCACGGGATTGGACGTGGCTGTGGTTACAAGAGGTAAAAACAACATAAATACTGTTCGTTTTCTCACACAAAGCACTCGTTTCGTGTCTTAGGCCATCCATGTGTACTTACATTTATGAGTCATTGAATCATGTTTAATGTGGACTTCTCTGTTCATGCTCTTTAAGGTGGACCCCATATACCTCCATTATATGACTGACAGACAAGAACGGTTTGACCTAAAATTATCAAAATTGAAAATACTGTGGAAACAAAGACACCTACATCTTGGATGCCCTTGAGGAAAGCTAAAACATATCAAAAATTAATTTCAATCAACTATCCCTTTAAGTAAATTGTTCATCTCTATTTTTTGTTTATTTAAAATTAGACAAATCTGATATTATTTTAATCCCCAATCTGTTGCTTAACAGTTGATATAGTTCTTATATAGTGCTTCGCTAACTAGCCGAAGACATGAGCCGGGTTAAAACCCCAGTTTTGCAGTTGGGGCATGTTGTCACACTGCATTACAATGTTCGGCTATTATAAATATGCTATTATATTTTATACTTTTATGAATTCTATTGAAAAAACATGAGAAACAGGTAAATAAAGACTGAGAGTCAATGTTCAGAAATTATTCATTATTATTTTGTTTTGAACTACGCTGTATAGTTGTGTTTTCTGTGCTGTTGTCAAACTCAAAAATGAGTTTATTTTTAATTATTAAAAAAATGGCATTATTTTATTTGAAAAAGTTAAGTTATTAAGAAAATATTTTGATTTGACGTATATTTTTTTGATTATAGCATTTTAAGCTGTCACGTGGTGTTGCTACAATGTACCCCACCTATGGGGCATGTTGTCACATTTCACTTCCGTTCTTTCAGGGTAAATCAAGGAAAAAGTATACACTGTATTAATAAAACAAAATCACATAATTGTACTAGACATGTGGGAAATTAATGTGGGAAAGAAATAAATACTCTTACAAAACTGAGAAAGTCAAAAAGCGTTACGTTGTGCCCCGCTCTCCCTCTATATCTGCGAGCGGCTCGCGTCACAGGACAGCAGAGCCCTGAGTTTCACAGACTTGAGCGTGACTTTGTCTCTTAGTTTTTCCAAGGTAATGAGGAGACGTGGTGGCAGTCTTCTCTGCCCAGGGTGAAATTATGATAATAAGAGAAAGCAAAGCTATTACTGGCGCTGGGCTTTCATTATGCAAATGATATTAAAACAGGCCGCATGGATGGCCCCTGGCTACAGGCTAATCTCCATGCAGTGATTACAATGTGTCAAACTTAGTCATTTTGATTATGACATGTTAATTACATGCCATGTTTGCACCTGCACAGCTGATAGGTGCACTCTAAAACAAAAAGGAGCCGCACCGAGACAAATATCATTTTTGGAGATAAAAACACAATTAATTGTTAATTAATCAATTAATTGTGGGGGATCTGTCACATTGGAGATGTTCTGATGGCGGGGTGAAGGCGTCACATGTAACAATTCAGTTCATTAAAGTGCTGGGTATACATTGCGAACACAAAAATATTACATTTTAATAAAAATATTTTACAGTATTAATAATTATGTGAATACTGTTCATTAAAAAATATTTTTATATATACATATAAATACTTTATTACGAGCTCAAATTTAACCATTATTTTTTTACATATATATATATATATATATATATATATGTTATAAAAAAAAATATATTTTTTACAATTATATATATATATATATATATATATAAATTTGGCACCACTAGTTAATATTTTCATTATTTTAAATTTAAATTCCTAATTTATTTAACGTTTAAATTCCCAGCTCCAAACTTGACCTAGAAAGAGTGCAGATTTCACTTTTATATTATTATTTTATGTTTGTATATTAATACAAATATTATATTTGAATATTTTAATTCAAATCATTGTAATTTAATTGAATTTAAATTGTAATGTATATTATATATAAATGTAATGTATAATATATTCTAGCTTAGCTAACAAAATCAAATCTAATTGAACAAATCTAAATGAACTTTAATCTGACAATTTTATTACATTTAAAAATGTAAGGTAGCAACCAAACGTAAGTTTTTTAATCTGAAATGTATTGAGTGTTGAGCCACAAGTGAAATACAAGGTCAAAAAAAAACAAAAAAAAAACACTGCATGTTCTTAAATACTACAATTCAATAACAGGCACCAAAACCAACACAAAAATAGCATTTCATTTCGATGCTGAGTATTTTCAATATCATCTAAGTGTCCCATTATTTTTAAAGAGCATTACAAACGTGATATGGAGCGTATAAAATCAAGCCAAAGTAATACAAATCCCACAAAGATCTTTTGAGGCCCTTTCTTGCATCATTAACTCCTTCAGTTACAAAAATCTGAATTTCCATCTCTATACAGTCATCCCACACTCACAGTACGAGGGCTCAGGACTGTGCTATCTGTGTGAGCTGGTCTCTGCTAATGGAGGTCTCTCGTTCTCCATGCAGTGGTTTGGGTGTTTCTGAGTGTTCTTCAGCCGGGCACACACTCGGCCCATCCACTGCTCTGATTGTTTATGTGCTTTATTCCGCAGCATCCTTGGGGATTCATAAATATTGATTGGAGGCAGAAAATGGATGGAGTCCAGGCCCAGGGAATCAACTCTATTTTTCTGACTATAGCCCAAGACCAGCGCAATGGGATTAATGCCTCATACGGTTCTTGTTGTCACTTTTCTTTCTTTTTCTTTTCACATCATGTGTCTGTTTTCTACTTTTGACATTTCCATCTGTTTTTTTTTTTTTGAGGCGCATGCACCGCTGTCACTGTGTTATGTTTTACATGTGTTTTCATGCTCTATACAAGCTTCATATCCTCTGGGGATATTCATATCTCTGATAAATTGAGGTTCCTGCTATAGAATTATGTAATATTTATCTGAACAAATATATAATTATTGAACTATTGGATAAATGAGTGATCTGATTGAAGTCTCGGCACGGTTTTGTATGCACACAGATTGACATAAGGGACGTGGCATGACATCGAATCATCCGTCACACATCAGTGTCAGAAATATGTCAGAAATATTAAACTGTGCTGTAAAATGTTTAATATTAAAGCAGGGTCGTCAGAAGGGGCCCGCAGAATGATGCATGGGTTATTGATTCAATATTATTAATTAGACATGTGTACTTAAGTTACTCAATGAAGATTATGTTTTTAAGATTATTTTTTATATACTGTATAATGATGCATATCTGTAATACTGAAAATAAATGTTATAATTAAAACATATGTACTTATATATATATATACAGTATATATATATATATATATATATATACAGTATATATATATATATATATATAAATATTATTTTTCTGATTAATTCTTATGTATAAAATGACTTATTTTCTTTTAATTTTGTAGCCTATTATATATTTTGTGCAAAATACTGGCAATTATGAAAATAATTACATTTTTACATTTTTTAGTATTCTTGATTTTTTACTTTTATTTATAAATAAAAATCACGTTTGATCATGTTTATTAATATGTACAAATTTTATTAAGATATGTGTCTACACTGTAAAAAAATATTTTCATGATTTGTAATCACAACATTTTTTTCTTTTGTCAAATAAACTTAGATAATTTATGTAGTTCAGATAACATAATATTTTGAGTTTCTGGTGATTAAATTACTATTTTACCATTTCAATGAACTTAAAATTTCAAGGCAATCAGGTTACTTATTTTTTAAGTTAAACCAACAATATTTTTTTACAGTTGAAAAAAAAAAACTTAAACTTCTTTCTGTTGAGATATAGTTATAAAAAAGTACATCTGAAAAAAATATCATAATGTTTTGATAACACCATAAAAATGTAATTCTTGTGGTAGCACTTAAAAAATATTATCGCAAAATATCACAGCAAAAAGTTATTGTTGGTTTAACGTAAAAAAGAAAGTAATCCGGTTCCCTTAAAATGTTGATTTCAGTGAAATTAAAAAAAATTTAGTTAGTACAATGAAAGTAACACAGTCTCATCCCAAAAAGTCATATAACTGACGTTTTGGGACGTATTTTGACCATACGTCAATATCAGCCTTTTTAGGGCCCCCTTAAACGTCGGTAGATGGCGATCCCGGGCCGTCATACAACTGACACTTTACCTTTAACGTCAGTTAGGTGACGGGTTAGGTTTAGGGTTAGGTTTAGGTATGGGGTAGAGTTAGGATCCCATAACCTCATCTACCGACGTTTAAGGGGGCCCTAAAAAGGCGAATATTGACGTATGGTCAAAAGACGTCCCAAAACGTCAGTTATATGACGTCTTGGGGTGAGACCGGGTTGATGAAAGAGATTGGCTTAATAAATTGGAGATTGGAGACTCTCAAAATATGAACCACATTAATTATCTAAGTTGTTTTGACCAAAGATAAAAAGTTGTGATAACAAATCATGAAAATAACAGCCCATTCTCACCCCAAGGCGTCACCTAACTGACGCCTACCCCAAGGCGTCACCTAACTGACGCCTTGGGAAGCATTTGACCATGCTTCAATATCTGACGCTTTAGGCGCCCTTTAGGGTCAGTTTGATGACGCCCTAGGATCGCGTGTACCCTACCCCCACCCCATACCTAAACCTAACCGGGTCCTCTAACTGACGCTTTCCTTTAGCGTTAGTTAGATGACGCCGTAGGATCGCGTCATGTAAGTGACGCTAAAGGGCGCCTAAAACGTCAAATATTGAAGCATGGTCAAAGGTGACGCCTTGGGGTGAGAATGTGTTGAAAATAATTGTTTACAGTGACCTGACCTAAAGTTTTTATAGAATTTATTTTTATTAGACATAAATAATCGCTTAAATGTATTGATCATGTTTAAGCGTAAATAAAATATACTGTATATTACATATGGAAAGGATTTTTGCCAAATCCTTTGAATTTGCAAATTTGTGAATTTGCAAATTCTGTGAATTTGCACTTCATGGCAATACCTAAGAATTTCATTTCAAAATATCAAACTTTTTATTATATAATTACTTATTATAACAGTACTAGACTTTTTTTTATATGTGTTGACAAGTAGTAATAAGGCTACATCTTTATTTGTGCAAATACACACTGTAAAAAAATATTGTTGGTTTAACTTAAGTAGTTAAAAGGTAAGTAGCCTGGTTGCCTTAAAGTTAGAGTTAGTACAAGAGTTAAGTAAGGGTTAATGCCCGACGAGGTGTCCATTGTCAGGTTTTAATGGACGACGGCGAGGCGTAAACCGGCCGACGCGCAGCGGAGGACGGTTGCCTCCGCCGAAGTCCATTAAAACCTGACAATGGACACCTCGGAGGGCATTAACCCGCTTATACCATGGTCACTTGCCAAATAAAACATTTTTAAACATTAGTTTATATTTTAATTAGGCTAAATCTAGTTTTTACAAATAATAACTTGCCTTGCCTACTGTTTATTTAGCAACCAGATATTTAGCCTATAGTCCGCTTAGCTCCCTTCAGGTTCACAAATGCATTTTTTTTTTTCATGAAACACAAAGGTAGGAATAGTTTTTTTTTTTATTACACATAAAACAATTAATCAAACAACAATAAAAAAAACAATTAGCTCTGAGCTCCAGCGATTTGCGCTTAACGTTATAGAGGGCAATAAATTAATCAGATCAAAGAGAGAGGGTCATTTGCCTCAGGCTCCTTAGGCTTGAAACGCTGTAACGTTCAGCCTTCTCCTGCCTTGGTTGTCTGGACAGCTGCGTAAAACTCCCGCAGGGTCTCATTCAGGGGTGCGTTTCCCGAAAGCATCGTTATCCAACTATGGTCGCAAGTTACGTCGTTACCAATAGAGTTCAATGGAGCAGCGCAGCAGCGGTGTAATTTCATCCGTTTTATTTACATTTTTTCTTTCTTCAGCAGCATACCAGTCGTCAAAGTTGCCATATTCTCCATAAATGTTAAAAGAAATAGCACGAAGTCGCTCATTGTTGTATTAGGCTATAATATCTAACGTTAGATGATAGAGCTAGAGCATGTGACTGCCTGTTGCTATGGTTACTCACACAGCCGTTGTGGGCAGCGCATTTATTTATTCATTTCGAATGGTAAACAGGCAGTTTCACCAGAACTACTTTACTAGGTGTCCTCTATCACTTTTTAACGGACACCCAGCAGCCAATCAGAATCGAGTATTCACCCAGACCATGGTATAATAAGAGTTAATACAATGAAAAAGATTAATTTAATCACCAGAAACTCAAAATATTATGCTATCTGAACTACATAAATTATCTGAGTTGATTTGACAAAAGAAAAAAATGTTGTGATTACAAATCATGAATATAGCTGCGAGCAGCGATGGCGGGCCCAAGCCGGTGGCACCGCAACCCCGGTTCCTTTAGTTACCTAAATGCACCCGGGTGGCGGTGCCGAAGGCTTTGGCCCTTTTATGATTAAATGTTAAAACGGCTTGCCATACTCTGTCATTTCGACTAGTCACAATTATGTTACAGATGTCTTAAATGATAATACAAACTATCCAAAATGTAATTACGAATAGACAGAAAGACGTTGTTGATATCGACAATGTTAATTCCGGACAGGCAAACTTAGCTTTTAAATGTTAAAAGGGCTTGCCATACAGGGACGTAGGCTCAGAGAGAGGCTCACCATATTCAAACCAAAATATCTGACTTCCTCTTGGTCCGAGCTAATGACTATGTATTAGAAAGTTGTCCGGCTTGAGGAGTACAATGTATATACCGATTTTTGTAACTGTAGATAAAACTAACAACCCCACTTTTGTCAAAAGGTGCCGCTATTTAGTCCTTGCACAATGCCCGTTTCTGAAACTTTGCACATGTCTACTGGCTAATAAATGTAATGTATCTGTTGAGTTTCAAGCAATTTCAATTTCAATTTCAATTTGACTGTTGAAAAGAAGTGCGCCGATTAGATACTCAGGATCGGTATCGGCTCTGACACTGCCATCTTTGACGAGGCTGATTCAAATTCTATATTGTGCATATACTATTCTATGTTAGGCACAAAGGCACAAAAACTTTCTAAAGTACCATAAAGTTTTTGTGTACTGTATTATAAGTGTTCTGAAGCTATTATGTGATATAGAAATTATTATTTAAGTCATTAAATTCAAGAACACAAACTTTTCCCTCTCTGCGCCTGTCAGTCATTCTCCATTCAGCATTCAAACAGCACGTCACATTCGGTTACATTCAATGATGAAACGATCTTCAAGATGATTGAATGTTAATCCTATTATACTGGATCTTTAAGATAAAGGTCTAAAGGTCTATATTTTCGAATGAAGAAACTTTTTCTTGCTGGACTTTATTGCTGTAACTTAATCGTGTTACTTTCTACCGGGTGTCGGACGCTGTCAGTTAGATCACAACACTAGAGTCAGAGCACTATAATTGTTCTTCACGCACACAGTAACTGAAATTTAAAACCTTTAAAAGAAAAGGCTCAATAAACTATTGCATAGATAGATAATGTATAATACACTGTTCATAAATATGTATTTCCTTTGTGCTTTGAACTTTTCAATACGGACTCAATGCGCTGTAACTTCATGTGGCTTCAAGCACATCATTCTCCGCTCGGGATGCACATAAGTGCTTTGTGCTGCACCGTATTGGAGCCGTAATATCATAATGCAGTGACGTAATGACAGATTATTAATTGCCTTTCAATTATATGTTGCTGCGTCATTAAACATCTGTCCTATGCATTTCAAACATTTATAGCAGCCATGGCTATATTTTTTTATGATTTTTGTTATCTTGTTTTTCATGAATGTATTTTTCAAAAATAAGAGCAATGTCTATTATCTATTATTAATATGGTTTATAATAGCATTTTTGTCATAGATTATGACAAAGTAATCATATGATCCACCAGCGAGGAACCAGCAGAAAAGAGTGAACATTCTTTCTGTTTAGTTCAATCCTACCTAATAGGAATTTATTTAAAATGCTCGCTCTACTCCACACCATTAATGTCTTGTGCGGACATCCGTATTTTGACTTTCGGTTTTAAGTAAGCGATTTAAAAGCTCCCAAGTCCCAGCGGAGTCACACGTTGATTAACCGGTGGGAATATACACAATAGGCCTACCTGATATTGAACACAAGAGGGCAGTATAGCACTACGTATGACTCAGATTATTATTTTTTTATGAATTTTACAACAATTCTGGCTGTTTTTGAACGTAAACACAATTCTTAAATGAAAAAAAGGAAAAATTGGGGAAGTTATAATATTTGTATAATTTAATTTAGAAACAAATGATGTATAATTACATTTTTAGAAGATATGAGGCTTTTAGTGTTTACTTTTTTGACATTACTTTAATCTTTTGCCATAGTTGCACATGTCTATTGGCTAATAAATGTGATGTATCTGTTGAGTTTCAAGCAATTTCAAGCATGCTAAGAGTCCCAAAAGCATCAAAAAAGAATGTTAAAGTTTGATTCGTTGCCACGGCAACAGTATCAAAGATATCAAAAATTCATTCACAGGTCTACATCTGCAGTGTATTTACATTATACAGATGAAGTTTGAAGCAAATCGGTTAAAAATAAGAGAGTGATTTCAAAGCATTTTGAAAGTGACACACTTCCTGCTGCCAGTTGGTGGCGCTATAACTTTGACTCACAATAGTCACATCCATGTGATCGGTCTCTTACAGCGAAAACACTGCTGAAGTTTCATCAAGATCAGTTAATGTATGCTGAAGTTATTATAACACACATCCTGTTTCATGTTTCTCGCCATAATTTTGTTTCCTCGCCACGGCCAAACCGTTCGAGGTATCAAAAATCCCCTGGCAATTTTTTATCCTCAATGTCTTGACTTCACGCTAATCGAGTTTTGTGGCATTTCTTTGAATTCTCTAGAGAAGTACTTTAAAATATTCCATTGCATGTTTTTATTTTACAAACAACCCTAAATAGCCAACTTCCTGTTGGGCTGGGGTAAAAAGTAAGAGTGTGAAGTATACATGAACCGATGAGATCCATATGTTTACCGAGTTTCATATTATTACATGCAAGTGTGTTATGGACCAAATTTTCAGACCAAGTTTATTGACCAAGTTAATCTGATTAATAAACTAATTATATAAAACTATTGTCAATGCACTACAATTAAACTAGTTATATGCCTTTACTTATAAAAAATAAAAATAAAAACTTATTTAAAAAATACCAGGCTTGAGAAATGTATTTTCTTTATGCAGGTCATACACACAGCAGTGAAATAGTTAAGCCCCCTCCCCCTGCACACACACACACAGACAGCCAAAGACACAGAGACACAGAGACATGTAGGCTCAGAGTGACCATATTCAAACAAAAATATCTGAGTTTCTGTGGGTCCTAGCTAATAAGTGTAAATTAGAAAGTTGTCCGGCTCGAGGAGTACAATATACATACCAATTTTTGTAACTCTAGTTAAAACTAACAACCCCACTTTTGTCAAAAGGTGGCGCTACTGAGCCCTCACCACGCCCGTTTCTGAAACTTTGCACATGTCTACTGGCTAATAAATGTGATGTGTCTGTCGAGTTTCATGCATTTTGAAGCATGCTAAGGGTCTCAAAAGCATCCTAAAAGCATCCTAAAAGAAGGGTAAAGTTTGATGCGTCGCCACGGCAACAGTTTCAAAGATATCAAGAATCCATTCACAGGTCTACATCTACCGTATGTTTACATTATACATATGAAGTTTGAAGCAAATCGGGTAAAAATAAAAGGGTGATATCAAAGCATTTTGAAAGTGACACACTTCCTGCTGCCAGTTGGTGGCGCTATAACTTTGACTCACAATAGTCACATCCATGTGATCGTCCTCTTACAGCGAACATACTGCTGAAGTTTCATCAAGATCAGTTAATGTATGCTGAAGTTATAACAAACTTCCTGTTTCACGTTTCTCGCCATGATTTCGTTTCCTCGCCACGGCCAAACCGTTCGAGATATCAAAAATCCCCACACAAGCTTTCATCCTCAATGTCTTGACTTCACGCTGACCGAGTATCGTCGAATTTGGATCAAAGCTCTAGGAGGAGTAGTTCAAATACCATTGCGAGCGTTTTACAAACAAACCTCAATAGCCGACTTCCTGTTGGGCTGGGGTAAAAAGTAAAAGCGGGAGGTATAGATGAAACGATGAGATCAACATGCGTACCGAGTTTCATATTATTACATGCAAGCGTGTTTGAGTTATGGACCAAGTGTTCGGACCCCATTCCAGGGGGCGCTGACGAGCCCCCCTGCCACGCCCGGGTACCATCTTCAGCCCGGCTCTGATGGCCGCGGGTTCTGACCCGTGTGCAAAGTTTCAAGAGTTTTCGAGCATGTTAAGGGCCCCAAAAGTGCCCGAATAGTCGTAAGAAAAATAATAATAATAATAATAATAATAATAATAATAGAAAAGAATAATCCTAAGGAAAACAATAGGGCCTTCGCCCTTTCAGGGCTTGGGCCCTAATAATAATAATAATAATAATAATAGAAAAGAATAATCCTAAGGAAAACAATAGGGCCTTCGCCCTTTCAGGGCTTGGGCCCTAAATATATATATATATTTTTACAGTGCAGTAACTTCATAGTCACTACATGGAAATACATGGAAAATGTGCTTCAATTTTATTCCATTAAACCGAGTCAAAAACTTCTTTAAAACAACCTCGCTCTTTTTACAGTGAACGTAAATTTCCAGCCCACCCTCGACCCAAAAGGCTTGTTTTGTTAAAGTTCTGTACGTGCTAATGTTTACGGACAGCTAACCCGACACAACAGCGTGCTGTCAGCTTTGCTTTAGGAAGACACCTTCTCCCAAATTAGAGCCCTTCATAAGCAAACCCTGCAATTTTGTGCCGAGGAAGAGCAGCGTGGGCCGAAATGGGAACAACAACAACTTATTCAGTACCTGTCACCTCCCGTTAATAAATAAGAATCTCTTTTTCGCGGTGTCCCGCGCCGTCCGGGACGATGCGAGGTGCGCGCCCGCTAGATTAAACATCTTGTCTAGTCCGGCAGCATGTTAATGAATAGCAATGGAGATTCACTGTGTTTTAATGAAGAAGACACCGCTTTTACAGGGTGCAATTTATTGGGCCAATTCCCCCTGTCCGTCACAGCAAGAGAAGGGTGGCGGACCCCTTCCCCTCTCATTGTCAAGGAGAGTGTGCTGGAAATTGGGCGAGTGCCTGATGTAAGGCCAGGGCCTCTGACTCAATTTACCCAGTGACATCTCTGATCTTGCTCCCTGGATCAGTAAGCAATTCTGGCAATGAGATGCATGGAAATTAATTACTCTATTTGTGACCCCAACACACACGCAGACACCTTTCTGCTGAGCGGGGTGACGGATTGGTTTACATGCGCTTAATAACTGGCCGGGGTGTTTTGCGGGTTGTCCACACACACGATTACACGCTCGGTCTGAATGGAAGTGACATGGAGCATGTGTTTGTAGGAGTTGTCTTGTTGTCCCACGTAACGTTATTGATTCTGAGCTGCAACATTTGCAACATGTTGAACAGGTTTGCTTAAAAGTATGCAAGCCTCTGTGACTGGGTAAAACTATACAATAAGGTTTCATTAGTCTCACTGAAGTGCCTTGAAACACGCAGCTTTGTATGATGCGTTGACGTCATTTCCCCCGAAACAGGAAGCTAAGGCGGGACATATTGAATGGCTCCTCCCCCTTTTAAAAATAGCCAATAGCGTTAAGTTTACCTCGCAGACTGCAAGTCGCACTTGACGGCACCATGGAAGCGAATCCGAGCTCTGATGATACGTTGGATTCAAGGGGGTAATCCATCAGCCGGAAGTTGAAGCCTCGCGAGAGCCGCAATTGTAGCAGAACTTCATTCCATTGACTCCCATTCATTTTGGCGTCACTTTGACAGCGAACAACTTTACATCTGAGGTGTCCAAAGACTTAATTTGTCCATTATTTATTTCTAAAGAAACACGGCAATGTATAAAACGCTCCATTACTTTGTATCTTACGTTATGGCGTGTATCTTACGTAATTGTATTGTATGTGCCGTGTGCCTATATCATGTTTGATGCTCATTTTTATCTTATTTTGTTTATTAACTAACAAGGAAACGAGTTAGATTTGGGAATAAAGTGCGAGTTGTGAGATGCCAATCGCCTCCGTGAGTGTGTGAATATAATGCATTTAATTAAAACTGGCAACTGGTCAACATTAGACAAACATATTGGTTGGATTATTCATAAAGGAGATTCTTCGGCCATGCAGATTACGGGAGTTTCCCGGGGAAAAATAACAAACCGGCAGGGGTCCGGGAAATCCCTTCGAGCTGTCCTGGATGAACGTGAATTATTTTTTCCATATTCAGTTAGAAATTTGCAGGCATACTTTCTCTTTTTATTCGCCATGGTCTCTTCTTTCTTCCTTTTCCCCTGTTATTGTTCAGTCTGAAACGGCGCCCAGTGACGGATGGTTGTTGTCTGGGTGGAAATCGGGAGAAATTCGGGAGAAAGTTCGGTCGGTTCGGGAGATTTTTGGGAGGGCCTTTGAAATTCGTGAGTCTCCCGGAACAATCACGGGGGTTGGCATGGTTTTCATTCACTCTTTGCCAAGTCTTGTATGTGTCACACCTACGCTATCTCACGACCAATTCGTACGAATTCGTACGAGTGATTCAAAAGTGGCTAATTCATACGACCTCACTTTAGATTTGTCTAAACCCACGTGAAAGTTATGTTTAGGGGCGGGGTCAGGGGTAGGTCATTCGTACGAATTCATACGAATGTGCTAATTTGTAAAATATGTATGCTTTAGCAAAATCGTACTAATTCGTACAAGTGAAGTCGTACGAATTGTAACGAATCAGCCACCTCGTAAAATTCGTACGAATTCCTGTGAGATCAGGTTGGTCACACTGCATCTCTGAGCGCTCTCCCTCTAGCTATCTGTTTTGGGTTTGACTTTCTGCCTGGTTTCCCAGATTTCCCTGTTTGCCCGTGTTTTTCTGTCCCGTTGTCTTTTTTGGATTATTTGCCCTATGTTTTGACCTATTTCCTGTTTTATGGATTATGATCCTAATAAAGCTGAATTTGGATCTTCAACCATGTCAGGAAAAAAGAGCCACTTTTTATTACAGATGATTTTGTTCTCTCAAACACATGGGATAGAAAAGCTGCATTTCCCCCCTGAATGTTTTATGTGATATTCCAATTTTGTGCAGAAGTTAAATTCGCAACTTTGAATGGAAACACAGCTCTGGTTAGTTTATGTTAAGGTAATAGATTAACTAATGCTACAAATGAGACCCTCTTGTCAACCTTTTTTTGTGCCATTAAGTGTTGCTTTTTAACATAATTGATGAGCATTGGATGAAATTCCATTATTGCAATGCATGATACTGTGCACCCTGTCCGCCTTTCTGTGTTCAAATGGAAACTTTATCTCCATGCCGTGACCTTGAGTTAGACTTGTTGTAGACGTTAAGTCAAGTTACTGACAGTGATGCACACATATACTCTCACTCTCTGTCGCACACCGTTTTACATTATTCAGCTATTATTCGCACTGACTTTAAATGCTGGTTGGATATATTTATATTAGAAATGTAGTATTAATAGAGCAAATCGGACTCTATTTATTAGCTAAAAGTGCTGTGTTGCTTACATGTAGCTGTCATTATCATTTTTTTGGCCAGGTTAGATGACAGTTGCACACGGGTGACGTGTACGCGTTCCTCGAGCAGTCTGGCAGGCAACCTGAGAGATCCCATCTTTACTTATTTATCAGCTAGACATCAGGTCAGTTTGGCGTTCACGTTACATTCCGACACTCAATTAGCAAGGCCGCAGGATACACGGTCCGCCTCAGTCTTTGCTTCAGCTATCCCAGAATCCCTCTGTCATCATTCAGAACCCTGACACAATGCATTTAGTCACATGTTTCAAAAGTCCTTCACAACCTTAACCTAATGTTTTGTTTAATACATTTTTAAAGGTCTTTGTGTGTTAAAGTTTAACATAAAGTCTTGTTGTGAGATGTAGTCACAATTATGAGAAATAGTCACAAATATAGCCACATTGGTACGTTACACTACGGTATGTCGAAATGAACAAAGTCGCAATTGCAAGTAACAAACTTGCAATTGTAAGTCCCATTGTGAGATATAAAGTAACAATTACAAGAAATGAAATCGCAATTATGCAAAATAAAGTTCCGTAGTGAGAAATAGGGTCACAATTATGAGACATAAAGTCACATTACCATTTATAAAGTTACATTGTGAGATAGTAAGTGACAATTACAAGAAATTATGAGAAATGTTGTGAGATTATTATGAGAAATATAGGGTCACAACTATGAGAAATAAAACCTCCTTAATAGTTATAAAGTTCCATTGTGAGATACTAAGACACAATTATAAGTATAAAGTCACAATTGTAAGAAATAAACCCATTTTGAAATGAAAAAAAAAAAAACCCAATTATGAGAAATAAAGTTCCATTGTGAGAAATAAGTCGCAATTACAAAAAATATGGGCACAATTTTGAGAACAAAAGTCACATTATTAGATATAAAGGTACATTGTGAGACAATAAAGTCAAAATTATGAGAAATAAAGTCATATTGTGAGAAATTAAGTCACATTTTGAGATTTAAAAGTCATAATTACGAGAAATATTGTCATAATTAGTAATAAAGTCATTTCTAGTAATAAAATTGTGAGATATTAAGTCAAAATTATGGGTAACAAAGTCTTAATTGTAACAAATAAACCCATTGTGAGATGAAAGTCACAATTACGAGAAATGAAATTGCAAACTGAAAAATGAAATTGCAATTGTGAGATATAAAGTATCAATTACAGGAAATGAAAGAGATATTATTGTGAGATATTAAATCACATAACAAAGTCTTGATTGCAAGAAATGGTGATACTGTGAGTTGATAAAGTCACAATTACAAGAAAACAGATGGGAATTGCGACACATACACAAAGTGAGTTATAAGTCGCAATCATAACATGATGCATTATACTATTCTAAAACTATTGAAACGATAATTTTGTTTATATTTTATAATTAAAATGCTGAAGCCGATTACTGTATTTGTCCTTCAAAAAAACTTTTTCTGATACTTTCATATAATTATTCCCCCAGCAGTTTTTATAAAACCTGTAAAGCACAGTCAAAGGGTTCATCTGCAAAGCCAGATCTTCTTTCAGGTCGTCACGTCAAAGTGTAATAATGCGAGAGGGAACCTAATGGAGAACGAGTTTAGCTAATGTGTCTGGAGTGTAATTACAGCGCCACCTTTCCCTAAATATCACTTTCTTGCATCATGAATTAGCTATAAGGTCAGTCTCAAAAAACACATGGAGGGATCGGAGTCAATGAGAAAATACCGTCTGATCAGTGTGAGCAGGCCTGAAGATAAAGAGCTCAAAGATAAGACACACAGCTTTGAGCCACTTAACAGAAGTGCTACCATTTTAGATGTGGTTACGATATAGTGAACAATTTTGTACAAATAAAAACACTTACACTGACCTGTACACACAATCTAATAATCATCTCAAAAAGAGCAAGACGTTGCAATCAAACATCACAAAAGCATGTACGGTGTGTGATTTTATCTTCTGACAGGAAATGTTTTAGTGCCGTATTGTATACACATTAACACTTTTCGACCCAAATGGGTTGAGCCTTTTGTGTCATTTTTGGGGGGTTATTTTTTCAGTACTTGGGTAGTTTTTGTGTTACTCAGCTCCTAGGTCAGACGTAACAACCCATTATTTGGGTAGTTTTCTTCTGTAACCCAGATTTTGGGTCAGACGTAACGGGTAGTTTTCTTGCAGATCATATATGTTAAAATGTTTTCAGAACTGTACACTGATTGTAGGTTATGGAGCCTTTCGCCACATATTTCGGCTATGATTGAAACGCAGGGCAGTGGTCCGAAGTGAGGAGTCCCCCCGCTGAACACAACACAAGCTCCGGCATGAGACCCAGTGCCATTATGGTGGAAACGGGACAACAGAGACAGCTCGATTACTTTAATTACTTATAAATGTTAAATTTTTCTTGTAATATTTGTTAAACAAGCTTAAATATTGGCAAAATGTATTAAAAATTAAATAAAACATACTGTAAAATACACTCTAAAAAATGCTGGGTTGTTTTAACCCAACTTTGGGTCAAATATGGACTAACCCAGCCGTTGGGTTAAATTTTTACATTACATTTTTAACCCAACATTTCGGGTTTGTCCATATTTGACCCAAAATTGGGTTAAAACAACCCAGCATTTTTTAGAGTGTATGATTGAAAATAAAGGAATCATCATGCAAGCCAGCCAGTGGTTGTATCAAGTATTTTTTTTTTTAAAGTTTAGAGGATTTAAGTTAATCCGTAGACATTAATTCATGAATGAAGTAAAAAAATAATAAGCAAGTATAATAGTAAAAATAAATCCACTGTGCTGGGTTAAATCAACCCATTATACTGGGTCAAATAAATAACCCATTTTGCTGAGTAGTATTAACCCAACATGTGTTCTGTCCTAATATTTAGCCAGCCCTTGGGTTGAAAACAACCCAAATTGGGTTGTTTTTAACCCAGTGATTTTTAGAGTGAAATGTACATATTTTAGAAAAATGTACATTAAAGGGATAGTTCTCCCAAAAGAAAAATCTATCATCATTTACTTACTCTCATGTCACTTTCATTCATCTTTGAAACACAAATGAAGATATTTTGGAATGACATGAGGGTGAACTAATGCTTTCAATAGACGATCTTATGCGCTATCAGGGTGAGTCTCTATATGTGTAAATTTGTCATTTATTACATTTATGCAAGTATGTTTTGTTACAATTAACATGCACAAACACAAGTACGGATCTGTCGTACTCTCTATCTTGAGTCCCTTGACTCATGGTGCTACACTCTCGTTCCGATGTTTCTACATGAAGCAATTAACCTAGCAGCGCGCCTCAGCCCGACACTCCCCTCTCCACCGGTGAGGGACATGAGGTTAATTGGCAGCTTGGCTTAGACAATTTGCTGGAGTCTCAGGCTGGGTTTAAGGGGCCACGCTCTGCTTTGTACGAATCCATGAGGCACACGTACATCACACTCGTCCCTGTGGAACTGTGGTTTTACAGATGATGAGTCCTGCCAAGTTACAATTTACCCCCAAATAACTCCATTTTAAACATGTGGCACAAGGACAACCTATGACTCTAACCTAGACAGAAATTACCAGAGACGTTCAGTCGGGGATGTTTATTAGGAGCTTGCAATAATGTTTTTTTTTTTTTTTTCAGGGCAGGTAACAATATATTATAGAACGCAGTCTAATTCAGGACGTTCTAGAAATTATAACAGAAACACCCATGATTTTTAATAATAAGATTTCACAGTCAACATGGCATGGCATTTACTGTAAAAAAACAAACAAACAAAAAAACGGTAGCAATTTGCAAAAAAAAAAAATATATATATATATTTTTAATAATAAAAAATAATTTTAGTTCAAGTTCAAGCTCACATATCAACAGGCCATCTTGTTTTATTATTATTATTTATTATGAATTTCTTTAATAACCAAACTTCAAAAACATGAGGGCAGATTTCTTTTCCTTGCAGTTATGGAGGTAGGAGCAGAGTAGTCAAGTAGTTGAGTATAGGTGAGTTGGTGAGTATGTGAGTAGGTGGGTAGTCGATTAGTTGAGCTGAGGAGTTGAGTAGGTGAGTAGGTGGGTAGTCGATTAGTTGAGTAGTTGAGGAGTCGAGTAGGTCAGTAGATGGGTTGTCGATTAGTTGAGTAGCTGAGGAGTCGAGTAGAGTAGGTGCAACACATTCTCATCCTTTAACGCTATATGACAAAACGGCGAAATACTACGCACATGGCACCCGTTATCGTTAATATAACACGCGCTGTGATGGGTAGGTTTAGGTGTGTGGATTAGGTGAGTAGTTGAGTAACCGATTAGTCGGGTAGGGGAGTAGTCGATTAGTTGAGTGGGTGATTAGATACATAGTCGATTAGGTGAGTAGGTGGGTAGTCAATTTGTTGAGTAGCTGAGGAGTTGAGTAGGTGCAATGCATTCTCATCCTTTAACATCATATGTGGCGCTATATGACAAAACGCGAAATACTACGCACATGGCACCCGTTATCATTAATATAACACGCGCTGTGATGGGTAGGTTTAGGTGTGGGGTAGGGTAGTCTCATATTAATGCTAAAGGATTTATGATGCCTTGGGTTCGCGTGTTATATTAACGATAAAGGGTGCCGTGTGTGGTATTTCGTAGTATTTTCGCTTTTGACATATTTTCACATATGACGCTAAAGGATGATAACGGGCTGGTAGGTGAGTAGTTGAGTAGCTGGTTAGTCGATTAGGTGAGTAGCCGAGTAGTCGATTAGGTGAGTAGTTGAGTAACTGATTAGTCGAGTAGGGGGGTAGTCGATTAGTTGAGTGGGTGATTAGATAAATAGTCGATTAGGTGAGTAGGTGGGTATGTGAGTAGCTGAGTAGTCGATTAGTTGAGTAGGAGTAGTTGACTAGTATTTCTCCATATGTGTCAATGGTTTATTTCTAGCTACTTAGCCTATCAGTGGTTACTGGGTGCATATGCCTTTAAGACTCGCTTAAGTTAAATCATGGCAACATGGCACTAAAAAGTAATAGGAACATTTAGCATTTGTGGCCACGTTTTCCATTTCTTTCCATTTCATGTGTAGGTCTCTGTGCTTATTACTTTTCTCATGTCCATCTTTCAGCGTGTTTCGCTAATTGTGACTTTTTATCTCAAAATTCAGAACCTTTTTTCTCAAAATTGTGAATTTATATCTAACCCTCTGAGAAAAAAAGTCTGAGTTTTGAGATACATTTTTTTTTTTTACTCCGTAGAGGAAACAAGCTTCATACATTTCACCCGGTTTCAAAAGTTACTTTTACTTGAAAACACTTGTAAAGAAAGCTCCTTGTTTTTCAGCTGTTGATGTCATTATGCTTGTCTGTGCGAGTCTTTCCCCCTCCACGTCATCAGTCTTCTGCAGTGCTAGCTGTCACGGCTAATCTCCACACAGTGGGAACTGATGATCACTAAACCAGTATTTAACGTGTGCTAATTGCTACTTAGCAGGTTTAGCTGACTCACTGCATCTCAGCTGCTCGAGCTGAGTCAATATTTCAGCTGCTTGAAGAGATCAAAAATACTGTAGCATCCTGATGCCACAAAGCTTATATGAAGTTTAATGGTTTAGATTAGTTTTAAGGAAAAAATATACAAAATATTTACCAGGGTTTCATAAGGTTTCACTTTGTTTTTAGGGTTCCTTTCACATATTCTGTTGACTATCAGTGATGTTGCACCTACATGTCGACTAACTCTCATTAGAGTGTTAGTAGAGTATTAGTAGACTGGTAGGGTTGGGGTTGAAAGTTACATATAATAGTCAAAATGTTCAGAAGGGACTATTAAAATAAAGTGTTACTAATAATAATAACAAATTAATATGGAATTTCCTTTCAACTGTTTAAGAAGCACTTCTTAAATCTTTCTGTAAATTTGCTTTGACAGTTATAGATAATATCAAGTTACCACAGTTTAGTTAAAGTAAATTACTCAATCAACTGTGGTATTTCAGCAGGAACTGTAGTAATCACAATTTTGCAATGGAGTAGGACATTAAATATCATGTAAATGTCATAGTCAAGGTTAAATAAAGAAATAATATAATACAATATAAAAGTAAGACTATGTTTAACTGCTATAAAAAATGCTATTTCCTTAATTATTTACATAATTAATACCATAATTAAATAAGTAATCGAACATACAGTAATCATTTCAAAAAGCTATGGTTTAAATTGATTCATAAAACATATTTTTTTTATAATTATACTTAATGGTATGCATTTGATGATGCCATTCATTTATGCAGATTTTTTAAAGACCCCCCCCCCCCCCAAAAAAAAAAAAAAATACAAAATTCCAAATTTAAACACAACAGTGTGATTTGCTTGATCAAAAAAATAATAATATCAGAATACTTTTTTTTTTCTTTACATTTTGATTTGAAATTTAACCTGGACACGGTTAATGCAGATTCATCCTTATTAAACCCTATAAAGAAAACAACAATGTAATAATAACAATCTCACTCTCATTTAGTGTCCATTTAAACCCCTGTGGAAATTATTGGGGGGTTGTTCACCACTATTTGGATCGGGGTCTTGAATCACATTTGGATCATATGGAGATTTTCCAGTTAACCTGGCAGATTTCCAAATCCCTTGGCTGTTGGTGCACAGAGGAGGAGGCAGGCCCGTGTCCCGCTCCTCATTCAGGTACAGCCGCTGGAAGCACGGGGCAGCTCTGAGGGGGTTGAGCACAGTCTGGCCCGCGGCTCAGTCTCTCTCTCTCTCTCTCTCTCTCTCTCTCTCTCTCTCTCTCTCTCTCTCTCTCTCAGGCTATCCTGCTGAGCCCCATCAGGCTGAGGTCTGAGGACTATTGTCTCTGCTCTGGGGAGGAGGACAACTATGAACCATGGCTTGGTTGAATTAGCATTCGTCTCTTTGGTGTCTTTGCATTGCCACACTTTCAGCCTTGTTAGCAGCACAGTTTTTCACGTTGTCACGTCAGATGTTGCGACAACAAAACCGACTGAGTAGAACTTCAGTCAGTAAAAACAGGTTTAATAGTATTAGAGCATGTTTTGTATACACTCTAAACAATGCTGGGTTGTTTGAACCCAAATTTGGGTCAAATATGGACAAACCCAAATGTTGGGTTAAAAATGTAATTTAAAGATTTAACCCAACTTCAACTTTCACTTTCAACTGTAATTTTTATAATTGCATTTGGGTTACACTTTATTTCGATAGTCACTTCAGACATTCTACTAATTATAATAACTTTTCAACTACGTGTCAACTAACTCTCATTAAAGTATTAGAATATTATTGTAGACTGTCAGTAGACTGTTAAGTTATGGTTAGGTGTTAGGCTTTGGGTTAGGAGAATAAGTTTATACTTGTAGTCGCCAAGTTACTTATAGTCAGTTGGGGGACCAACAAAATAAAGTGTTGGCAGATATTAAGCTGACACTCTACTAATACTATAATGACAGTTAGTTGACATGTAGTTGAAAAGTTACTTATAGTTAGTAGAATGTCTAAAGTGGACTATCGAAATAGAGATGAGAAAAAGGGTCACACAAAATTGAAAGCATGCAAAATTATTTTGGATTCTACAAAAAATATGATACCATGCTCCATGGCTTTTGTTTTGAGTAAGTAATTCATGATAATTATCAATAAAAAGTGTTACACTTTTTAAACAAACAAACAAACAAATATATATATATATATATATATATATATATATATATATATATATAATTTAAATACTATAAATTTAAGTTCAAACTTTTTATTATGATTTTTTTTATAATAACAGATTTTTATTTATTTATCATAATCTAATCATAATCTATTTTAAAGTGAAACAGCCACAATGAAAGGTTCCTCCATATCAGAATTTTTTGCCAAGAGTCTATCAACAAACTTGGACTTTATACCTGACAAAATATGAAACTTACACACAAATGCTTGCTAATGTATGCACTCAACCGCCTCCAGACTCACCTGATTGGTCCAGTCTTTAAAAGCTGTCGTTGATTTGCTAAAGGTGTAACTGCTTTAACCTTAACAGCATTACTCCCCTTATCATGAATATAATGCAGTCCTTAGTTTGCACTGCTAAAGTAAAACTTTGTCTGAGGACTAGCATTGCCGTGCGGTTCACTTGACTTGAGAATTACTTGTTTGCTCGTCTCCTCTCTGCTCACTGGGCCTTTACTGCCCTGTATCGCCAATAAAACCTCCGCCAACAGTCTGAGAGTAATTAAGTGACTGATACACACAAGCAGCCTTCACAAAGACGGAGCAAATTGCCCATTCATTACCAGGGCGACATGGAAGGAGAATTCCAAATAGACAATAGAGCCCCTAGTAATTCAATCTAAGCTTACTTACTTACAGAAAACACTGAGATAATGAACTGCCAGATAACACACGACGATTGAACTGGGATGAGAGGCCAAGAATTTGGGGGAAATATCCATTGGAGAATAGTTCACACACACACACACACACACACGTACGTTCTGTTAATATTGTTACTCACGCTATGAAAATATCCATCTGAACATCTCACACAATTGTAGTTTGCTGCGCCGGAGCCCCGGGGGACGCTATTAAAGGTGTAGTTTGCGGTGGGTTGGGAGAGATACTAAGAAAAAGAGGGATTTGAGCTGCTGCGCGAAAAAGGAAGGCGATGTAGTGAGGGAAAAAGTAATTTATAGGCGTCTGAGGAATAGAATTTATCATACAATCTGCTCTACGCCGCTCAATTGATATGTAGTTGATTTCAAACACCAGCCCTCGGGCTCCCACCGGGGACACTTTCAGATTTTACGCTTGGATATAACTGTTTAACTCCCCATTTACCAAAACAACGGCCCCTGACAGCACAAACAACACACTCTGGGGTGGGGATGGGGGTCTGACCTCCCTCGAGTCCACTGAGAATACAATAAAACCAGCCACAGAATGCAAGAAGTATGCTTTTATGGGCCTGTGGAGCGAGTGTGTATACATCAGTGTGAATTTAATTAAGGTGGATGCAAATGTGTGTTATTACAGAAATGATGAGACAAATACGTTCTAATTCATTATTCAGCCTTCATGGATGTATGAGCTTACACATCCACTGACATAAACTGACTGGCTTTACATAAGCACAATAAAAGGTTTTAGAGCCTTATTCTAAGGTAAGCATCAGTATTAATTGTTCATATTACTTCTCTGCAGACCACTATTCAAACAACTAGCAACCGCACAGAACATCCTAAAGCAACAAATCACTCAGAAGTATACATGGGTTTAGATACAACATAGACATAGCAACACCCTGGCAACCATCCAGAACACCTTAGCAACACCCAAGCCACAATCTTGAACACCTTAGCAACCACATTAGCCATAAAATGAGCTAACAACCACATAGATGCCAATGGAACTTTAGCAACTACCCTGAACACCCTAGCAACAACCTAGCAACCACTAAAAACACTTTAGTGACAGATAGCAATGTGCCAACAAATCACTCAGGAGTGTGATGTCACGTCTGTTGCAGGGTTGGAAGACATTTTGCATATTCAAAGTCTAGAAGGCAATCATGCAGAACACTTTAGAAACACCCAAGCCACATCTCCAACTACCTTAGCAACCACCAAAAACACCTTGAAGTTCTGGAGTAATGCACTAACAACCACTTAGAACACCATAGCAACATGCTGGAAACCACACTGAACACGCCGGGATACACCCAGGACACCTCAGCAACACATAGCAATGTATTAACAAATCACTCAGAAGCATGATGTCATTTCACAGTTATTGCAGTGGCTTTTCCACATATAGCCACACCTTGGCAACCACTCAGAACACCCAAACCACAACGCCAACTAAAACATCTTGCTAAAAATGTCTAAATTTGTCTAAAAATGCCAACAAATACACCTTGCAATACAGCACAATGTGCTAACAAGTCATGACAACTTAGAACACTATACTAGCACCCTGGAAACTACCCAAAACACCATAGCAACATCCAAGCAACAACCCCAAACACCATGTCAACCACCCAGAACACCCCAGAGACCACCCAGAATACCTTAGCAAAACACAACAACACCCCAATCACTATATCAACCACCCAAAACACCCCACTGACCCCACCAGAACACCTTAGCAACACCCAAGCCACAACTGCAACCACCCTAGCAACACCCAAGACCCATGAACAACTTAACAACACGCAAGCCACATCTCTGCCTAAAAAGCCACCAAGTACACCTTGCGATGCAGAGCAATGCACTAATAACAACTTAGAACACCATAGTAACACCCTGGACACCAACCAGAACACCTTAGCAAAACACAACAACACCTCCGTCACTACTGTATATCAACAGAACACCTAAGCAACCCCCAAACCACAACGCCAACCACCCTGGCAACACCCAAAGACCCATAAACAACTTAGTAACACCCAAGCCACAACTACACAGCCACCAAGTACACCTGGCGATGAAGAACAATGCACTAACAACAAATCAGAACACCATAGCAACCCCCTGGAAACCACCCAGAACACCTTAGCCACAACTTCAAACACCTTAGCAACACCCAAGAACCCCCAACAAATTTAAAGTAACAAAACTTTATTAACCCCCTTACAGCAACTAATCCAAAACACTTTCGACAACCAGAACACCCTACTATAACTGCATAACAACACCGTACAATCCGCCCAAATTACCCAATGCACCAACTATAAGGCGTTTGTAAATTCATGCTTGTTTTATTAAAAAGATCATTGCATTCATAATCTGCAATGAAAGTAAATGTGTACTCAGTTTTCCCTTTTGTACACATGTAATTTGCTGATGTTTCCATCATTTTTAAATATTGCTATATACTCACATTGATTATGCATTCTTTCCTTAATTCAACAATTTTAAACTCCCTTCCTTACATCCAAAATCTCTTTCTTTCTTTTTCTCCCCCCCCCCCCTTTATATTTTCCTTTAGATTGACATTTCATTAGTCCGGCAGTTCATTCCGAGTGGAAGTTGAACGTGTCAAGCTTTAATACAAATAAATATATAATGTCTTTTTTTATACAAGGTGAAGTGACCCCAGCAGTGGCTATTGATTCCTGTTGACTACTGTGTGTCAGCTGGGCCCATGACACCGCAGATCAGAGGTCACTGGTGGAAATCGGATTGGTGACACCCTGGCCTAGAAATCTCTCCAAGCGCTTTTGCTTAGAAGGCCAATGTGATTCTCACCTAGATTGATTGGTTTGTAGACGCAAAGCGAACCCCCACCCGCTCCAACAACAATGCATTTGAAGAGCTGTAATGTGAAAGCTGCCAATATTTTTGATTCAATCAGGAATGATTTCTAGAGCACCTTGCTTTTGGGCGGCTGAAGCCAGGGAGGTGCAAACTGGGCCGATCCATAAGCAATCTCTGTGAATTATGATTATTTTAGTCTGTTTCTATCAGTCAAATACAGTATAATAATCTAATTGCCATTGATGCATGATCTCGGTTTAAGGTGAGTATTAAGCAAAAGCGTAGCATATGGAAATGAGCTTCTGCATTGACAGGACTTTCAATATTCATATGAAGCCTGGTGACTTTTCCATTTCTTTTTAGTAAACTTCTGAAATATTTTAAACATTCAGGCAAAACATGTCTTTATGTGGTAATTGCATTGTGCATATGGTAAACTTTTGGTGTTTCTCCATTTTTTTTTAGAAATATATTTAATATCATTTGTACACAGTAAAAAACGTTGGGTTATTTGTTTAACCAAACTGTTGGGTTATTTAACCCAACTAGAGTTTAACCCAATGCATTGGGCTGAAATAACCCACAGTTGGGAAGGTGCTATGCCACCCCATAGTTGGGTTATTCGTTGGGTTATTTTTAAGTATGACTGAGTATGACTGACTATATTATGTGAGTATGTGAGTATGACTGACTATATTATGGATCGAAGCTTGTTTCCACCACATAATAATAATAATAATAAAAACAAGGTAATTGTGACTTTTTATCTCACATTTCGGACTTTATAACTCGAAATTGTGAGTTTATATCTCACAATTCTGAGAAAAGAAGTCAGAAATGTGAGATAAAAAGTCTCAATTACCTTTTTTATTTTTATTCAGTGGCGGAAGCAAGCTTCCATTCTATAGAGATGGATTTAATTATATGTAAAAAAATATTATAATAGTTTATATTATAATAAGGTATAGTGATATATTTTAATATAAATACTATTTTAACAGTTTATAATTCATTTTGAATTTTTTTTATCAAGTTGTGAAAATGGTAGACACAAACACTACAGCTTTCTTGAAATACTAGTAATAATTATATTCTAACAGTTTGTAAATCTCATATTTTCAGATTTTAATCAGATTGAATTGAATCAGATTTGTATTATTGCAAATGGTGAGGATACAAACATTAACGCAGTCTCATCCCAAAAAGTCATATAACTGACGTTTTGGGACGTCTTTTGACCATACGTCAATATTCGCCTTTTTAGGGCCCCCTTACACGTCGGTAGATGAGGTTATGGGATCCTATCTCTACCCCAGACCTAAACCTAACCCTAAACCTAACCCTAAACCTAACTGACGTTAAAGGTAAAGCGTCAGTTGTATGACGGCCCGGGATTGCCATCTACCGACGTTTAAGGGGGCCCTAAAAAGGTGGATATTGACGTATGGTCAAAATACGTCCCAAGACGTCAGTTATATGACTTTTTGGGATGAGAATGTGTTGAAGCTTTCATCGAATAACTTTTTCCATGTTTAGGTCAAACTCCGAGCCATTTGCTTTTTTAAAATAACACTTTCCTGCCCTGTGATGAATTCTCGTGGTCCATTTTAAATATATCTGATTCCGTCGTTGCTTTAAATTAACAGCCATCTTAAGCACTTGAACAATGATGGAATACTATATGCAACATCCCACAAATGTTATACCAAACTTCCAGTGGTTTATTATTTAATGATCCTGTAATGCTAAAGTAACCCACAAACTGCATTGCAGAAATGCAGAGATATAATGAATGAAAGTGAATGGTAGTGCTCTATCCATATGTTCTTCTCGTGAACGCATTTGTCGCAGTCGAATCTCTGAGGTCATTTGTAAATCTCTGGAAAATCCCCAACAAGTTTGATTTAACTGCAACTAGCCATTGGCTTTTATTTACTGTCTATTGCCGGCCAAATGACATCTTATAAAGATAGTTTATTCATAACCAGCAGGAGCTGAGCTTCTCTATGCAGGGGACGTTTTTACACGGTCTCCATAAACCTACTCGGCAACTCAGAGAAATGTAAAAATCAATAAAGCCAAGCCACAAGCACATCAAAAAAAAACTCCATTTAAAATGGGCATGAGAATTACCGTATGCTCTGACTGAACGGGTTGTGAGTCTCTTGAGTTCGGTTCCTCAGCTATGCAAAATGAGTAATCAAAGGTTGGAAGTTAGCAAATTTAGCGCCGCGAGTGACGACCGAATCTAACTACACCAGTGTAATTTGCACTCCTCCAGCAAGCATTTTAAAAATCGAAATTATTGTTCGTTTTTAACGGAGAAACCATTGTATCGTACAACGTAATCATATCCGTCCTGAGAATGTAGGGAGCTCTTGATGATACAACAGAATATCAAATCCTTTTCATTTCATTGATATGCACTCACAACATGGAGCGGAGAAAATCAAATCCATGAATTTGCATTTTGGGTACACTTCTACAAATAATACATATCACCACTGATATGATTACAGCTAAATGCAAATGAGCCGGCCAAACTTCTCGGTACAGCTAGGCTCATTAAATTAGGAGTAGGTACCAATTTTATGTTGTTTCTTTCGCATCTTCTCTTTATTACTTTGCTATGATTATAGTCTCGGTTTGATTTTCACTCGTAGCTCTGCAATGCACCCAGAGACCAGTGCAAATTCAAGTCAATTGATGAATTTGAATATCACCAAGTGCCCCTTTCCAGAGACAAAGCAAATGAAGGCAAATCTCAGAAGCAGGCTTGTTCGTTTTCTGCTGATGTCTGCTGCTTTTCCAATGATGGATACAGTGTCAGAAGTTACTCGATTAAACGCCGCTTCACACTGCATAGATTCCTATTTAAAAGTCTCAAGACTCGTAATTATTTATTGATGTCTGCTTCAATCTACATTCTACCTCGAGAACGTGGCCTCTGCGCCTGGAGGAACCGGTTTGCCATGAGCATCCGTTCATCCACTCCAGTAATGGACTCTGTGGAAAGGGAAGTGTGAGGTGATAGGCCAGCCATGTGAAAATTGCATTTGTTTAGTCCCCAAAGAAAGGAGAAATACGCATGAAACTCTATGGGAAAAAAGTTAAGCATGCATAGTTGTCATCTAATAACAATTGTTGTTCACTCAAGCTATGGATTTTTATGCTTTAAACTGGATGTACTGCTACCAGTCACAAACCAGCAGCAAAATCATCTGCCGGGAACCAGTTGACGGCCCCACTTGCATTCCAGTGGTTAAGAGAACAAGAAATATGTCAATTACGTCAATTAAGTAAGGGCTAATGTACTGTCTAACTGCACATTATCCTGCTTATTACACAGCTACTCACCAAATAAATAAATGGACATGAAATATTGATTTGAGTTGAAATGACTGGATTATGTAAGAAGAAACAGAGCAGAGTTGTCTTTGAATAAACTAGCGCAGTAATACAGTTAGGATATTATAACGCTGGAAATGCTAGAAGCTGTTATCGAACATGGTACAGTAGTTTGTTGGTAGCTTCCCCAAAAAACAAAAACACATTACCACAGGTCATGTTTAAGATGGTCAAGAACATGGTGGTTTGACAACCAGCAAATGATGTTGTTTGGACTTTCTAGAAACCAGTTACCAGTTTCAAAACACAGTCACCATCTTAAAGGGTTCTTTATTAGTTAGCATGCTAACCGATTAGCCTGCTATTCTACGTACTAATCTGTCATGTATTCTTCACGTTTCAGCATGCTAATCACTTAGCAAGTTGTTATTATCGTTACCTATTAAAAATCACATGTGATAGTTGAAATAAAATAAAAAATATAAAATTATATGAAATATTAAAATGTAAATAACTAAACTAAAAAAAAATAAATAAATAAGTTTAAGGGGTGTACACAATGCAATTTTCAAATAAAAACAGAGAACTTCTGAAGCGTTTTTTTTTTTTTGCCGTTCATTTACACAACAACAGCATTTTGGGGACCTGTAAATGAAACTTTTAAAACGGGTTTCAAAGTGCAAGTTTTTGAAAACGATACTGTTATCGTCTCATAAAGGTGGATTGTGTGTTCAGTCTATAGTCGTGTGGTGTTTCTTAACAAAGTGACATCGCCAACTACTGGCCTGGCATGAATAATACAGCGTTTTTAGTCATTTTCTCTGATTCGTGCAACGGGGATTGTTTTGACAACGTTGTCGCATATATGTAAAAAAACAGAATGGAAAAAAACTTTCTGTTTTTAGTACATTGTCATTGTTTAATCGTACCCACAGTTAATATAATGAAATTACTAAAACTAAAATTCAAATAAAAATACAGCTGAAGAGAATAAATGTTTTTTCATGTTTTTTCAAAAGCGTATAAAATTACTTAAACTTACACTAAAATGAAAATAAAAACTAAATAACTATAGACAGCGAGAGAACATGCAAACTCCACACAGAAAGGATATACTACAGTATAATAGTAGCCTATATAAATAATACTAAAATGTCACAGCCTGGTTAATTAACATGTCCAGTGAAACTTCACTTTGAATTCCATGCTATATGTTATATATTTTCTAGTCAAAGCTACTGATTTTGATGAAAACTAATAATATTAATTTAGGCATTACATTAAAATATACAATTTTATATTCAATGTAAATCTCTACAAAACACTAACCCTCAAACGAGCCCGTTCTCATCCCAAAGCGCCATATAGGACGCTTTTGCAAAAGCGTAAATATCCAACGCACATGGCACCCTTTAACGTGAAATGAGACGCAGATATATTTGGGCAGATGGCGCCCCCTAGTGGTCTAACCCTTACCCCACACCATACCTAAACTTAACCATTAACCGAAGCGTCTCATTAGACGTTAAAGGGTGCCATGTGCGTTGGATATTTACGCTTTTGCAAAAGCGTCCTATATGGCGCTTTGGGATGAGAACGCGTTGCTCAAACAGATGATGTTATGGCTTTGTATGAACCATTTCTGTCAGTTAAAACTCATTAAATGGGCCACTTGCTGGTATTTCAAGAGTGAGCCCAGTTCAAACTGCGCTCTTATTGAAAAAGGACATTAACTTTACAGCTGTATGTGTGTAACAACCTTATATGTTTGCACATAGCATCTACGTTTCTCTATAGTCCTGAATGCATTTGGACTTTGTCGAAAGTTATGGTAACTTTGTCAATTTGCTCATTGCCTCATTCTGGTTCTTTGTTCTTGGATGCGAGTCAAGGTTGGAGTCAGACAGTGCTCAGCGCATTAACTCAGATACAACAGGCCCTCGGGTGAGGCAGAGATGAATGGACCAGACCTGCTCACATTAACCCAATCCAATCCTTCGAATCCAGAATTGAGGGGAAAATGGGTTTTGAATAAATAGAAAATGTGTTTGGGAAAAGTGAGGGAAGCAGAATTGAACGGAGGATGAATAAGTAATGTGTCTTGAGTGAGAACAAGTCTTTGGGCGTAAAGTTGTATGCATTGGTAAGGCAATGGATGGTCTGTGAGAGCAACCAGGTACAGTTCGATGAAGAGGGTGTTCAAAGTGGTTGCTAGGACATTGCTTGGCCGTTCCAGGGTGTTGCTATAAAGTGCTATATGGGTGATAACTATGGTATTCTGGGTGGTTGTTAAGGCCCAGACACACCAAACAAGAACTAGCGGTGACAAGAGCCTACTTTGTTGTTGCCTTACGTCTCTTGCATCTGGGCAAACTACCACATTATGTGAGAAGAAATAACTTTCCACACCAGCAGGGGGCATTAACGTACGTACATCATTCAAGAGGGAAACTGGAAGAGCTAAGATTGCGCCGAAGTCTCAGCATCAGACCACTGACCACTGGCTGAACATCTGATGCATAAGGTGTACAAAATTGACGTCGTCCTCTAATTGGTTGGATTTTCTGGAAGCGTGTTTGTTGCGTTCTTTAATGGTCCACCTGGAAACAAAGTCGTTGTGACGCCAAACCCCCTCATGAAAAAAGAACGCCGTTGTGTTTACAACTGCGACAATGAGCACTTACCAGGATCAACTTAACACTGGATTTTCCAAAGTATGTAAAGTTCGCGGCTCCGGCTTTTGCGGTTCAATGGAAAACGCTTTTGAATTAATAGTTAATAAGAAACAAAAATATCGGTAACACTTTATTTTGATAGTCCACTTTAGACATTCAAATAACTATAAGTAACTTTGCCGTTACATGTCAACTAACTATCATTAGAGTATTAGTAGACTGTCAGCTTAATATCTGCTAAGACTTTATTTTGTTGGTCACCCAACAGACATTCAACTGAATGTAAGTAACTTAGCAACTACAAGTCAACTTGTTCTCCTAACCTAAACCCTAACACCTAACCCTAACCTAACAGTCTACTGATAGTCTACTACAGCCTACAAATACTGTAATGACACTTAGCTGACATGTAGTTGAAAAGTTACTTATAGTTAGTAGAATGTCTAAAGTGACTATCGAAATAAAGTGTAACCAAAATATCTATGATTGGCCGCTTCACATGTGAGTCAGACGGCCTCTGGCTGGCCCTTGGGCAATGAAAGCTGCGATGGAGTTCAGGCCTTCTGCCGTCTGTCTGAAGGTTTGGCTACGCAAAACTTTGCAAGCCAACACATTCTCATCCCAAGACGTCATTTAACTGGCGCTTTTGACCATTCGTCAACATCCAACGTTTTAGGGTACCCTTTAACGTCAGTTAGATGACGATCCTAGGGCGTCAACCAACTGACGCTTTACCTTTAGCGTCAGTTAGATGAAGCGGGTAGGTTTAGGTCTGGGGTAGGGTTAGGATTAGATAGCGTCATCTAACCGACGTTAAAGGGTACCCTAAATCCTCAGATGTTGACGTATGTTCAAAAGCGTCAGTTATATGACGTCTTGAGATGAGAACTGGCTGTACAAGCTGTAAACTAAGCTTGTAACCGAAATTGCAAATAGTTAGCAAAAAACAGTATGTGATAAAAGTAGTGTGTCCGAATTCACAGTACTCATAAAAGTGCTTGGATGACCTACTTCTTATTTTCGACAAGATTCTGAGGTGTGCATACTAAGGACACTTCACTGTCCCATGAGGCCACGGGAGACGATTTATAAAGGCCAGTGAAGTAACGTAACTGACGCTGGTAGGTCACACATTAATGACAACATGGAGAATCTAGTACGTCCAGATTACATTCATAATAACTCTCTATTGTGATGCTCCTCAACAGACATTATACTAACTATAACTAACTTTGCAACTACATGTCAACTTATTCTAACTCAAACCCTAAAAGTCTACTAATGCTTCACTAACACTCTACTAACACTCTGAGAGTTAGTCGACATGTACTGTAGGTGGAACATTACTTATAGTCAACAGAATGTGTTAAAGGAACCATCAAAATAAATCCAGCATGCTTAAACAGCTGAAAAGCCGCTGATGGGGGTCCAACTAATGCCAACAGTGCAGAACAAATAGCAAACACTGGCCAATCATGTTGGGTGTTCTGGATGGTTGTCAGGTTGTTGCTATGCGGCCACTACTGTGGTCTGGGTGTTCTTGCTAGGACATTTCTAAGGTCTTTTGTAAAGCTGTTAGATTAGTGCTATGTAGAGTGTTGGTATAGTAGGTGGTTGCTAGGGCATTGTTGTTTGGTTGCTAGGGTGTTGCTAGGCGAATCACTAGGTTTGGACATTTCTGATCACTAAATATGGTTTGAATCCCTGCATTAATGATTGGTTTTGTCTGTCCATCAGGTGAAATAAATGCCTAGAAAAGTAATCACACGCCTCTCCAAAACAAATTACAGAATTTGAGGATTTAGAGGATGCATTCAAATTCCAAAGCTAGTTTGTACAGATCAGTAACACCAAATATGCCCTGTTCATGCCATCCATATTTTTTTACAGTGTTTGCAGGAGTGTCTTTATTTTTCTATGGTTTTCATGGGTTTCTATGCCCTTGAAGTTGTGATGGACTCAAGTCCGCTTCGCTACAATGCTTACTGAACTGCCATATTCATCATCAGAACTGCATAAAAAAGTGAAATCATGTGTCAATCAACTGAAACTCTTCTTGAAATATAAAGATACACTGAACAAAACCAAATCCATAAAGTTCATAATGACTACTTTCATAGAACAAATGACCGCCACGGCTACGGATCAGATATTCTGCGCTCAGACTATGTAAATTCAGCTTTAAGCATTCTCTCTTTTCACTTTCTGACTAGATTGCTTTTGTATAAAGGGAGAGAGAGAGAGAGAGTTAGATTTCAATGCCAGCTTCCCATTCAGATAATGATTAAAATTCATAGGCTAGCGGCTAACAGCGATTGCTGAGGCAATTTTAGAGCAGTCATAGCTTTCTACCAACAAAATTAATTTGACAGGTTTGCATTAAGGTACCTGATCAATATCCATTTAGAGCGGTGAGTGCTAAACGGAGAAAAATAACTGACCCGTGTGTGTTATGAGATGAAAAAAAAAGGATCTCGGACACTTTTTTTCTCTCTCTGCCTCTTTCGCTCTTAAGCTCGCACCTACATCAGGAGCCCCTGACCTCCAGTCATTGATCGACTGCAGTTAACATGACAAAAAGAGCTGCAAGTTATACACCCACTGTATCTACCAGGGAACAATCAACCTACCTGCACTAAATGTTTGATGGAGTGACCAGCATTACTTGGCCTATGTACAAGAACAGGGGGAAAAAAATTTACTCGCCTCTCCTTACAGGAAAAAGAAATACTGTGGCAGTGTTTTGACAGGACATCTCTGTCCATGCATCTTAACAGGCGGGAAAGACAGGAAAGATCGGCGCGTCGGGAAGGGAGCGCTGCTAGTTGGTGGTAAACTATCGCTCAAAGGTGTGAAACTTTTTGTTGGGCCACAGTGGCGTCGCATCAACATAAATCAATAGCTGTTTCGTAGCCTTGCCTGACAGAAAGGGCTCGACAAACATTTGACAGGGCTTTGAGGAAAAAAAAGGTTGATGTACATCGAACAATTACTGCTTTTTTTTACCCCAAAATATTCCCACATAAGCACATATATTTGTGGGTTTATTTTAGTTTTAGGATTGGGTTTGGTTAATTTGTTGTTAAAGAGATAGTTCATCATTTAATCGCTGTTATAAACCTATAGCTTTCTTTCTTCAGTTAAACACAAAAGAAGATGCTGAACATCTCTTACATATTAGTGAAATGTTTTGTAACATTTTTTTCTTTTTCTTTTTTTTGTAATGCTGATTAATCACAAACATAAATGTATATATATATATATATATATATTAGTGCTGTCAGAATTAAAATCTGAACTTGTCTGACATTTATTGCGTTTATTCGAAGATTGTTTAAGGTTCACTTAAATTAAAAGTTGTATTTTTTTTAAAGACTAATAAATATGCAAATCTATAGTTTTCTATTATACTGTAATGCTGAATGGCTTATGTTGAAGTTTTATAGAGACATTAGTAGCAGATTTTGTTGGTGATGGTGATGCTTTCATAAAAAGATGCCATTAAACAAATGTAAAAAAAAAATCATGATTTGTTATCATAAAGTTTTTTCTTCTGTCAAATCAACTTTAATTTATGTGGTTCAGATACAACGCATTCTCACCCCAAGGCGTCACCTTTGACCATGCTTCAATATTTGACGTTTTAGGCGCCCTTTAGCGTCACTTACATGACGCGATCCTACGGCGTCATCTAACTGACGCTAAAGGAAAGCGTCAGTTAGAGGACGCGGTTAGGTTTAGGTGTGGGGTGGGGGTAGGGTACACGCGATCCTAGGGCGTCATCTAACTGACGCTAAAGGGCGCCTAAAGCGTCAGATATTGAAGCATGTCCAAATGCTTCCCAAGGCGTCAGTTAAGTGACGCCTTGGGGGTGAGAATGGGCTGTCAGATAACATAATATTTTTAGTTTCTGATTATTAAATCAATCACCTTCATTGTATTAACTCAATTTTTCAATTTCAATGAACTTAAAGTTTTAAGGCAACCAGGTTACTTCATTTTTATTAGTTAAACCAACAATATTTTTTTAAGTCTTTATGTTGTTTCTACATTAATTTGGAGTTGAAATGTGAAATTATTACAGTATAAAAAGAAATTTACCAACTTTAAAGTTAGGTGCGATTAATTGCGATTAAATACACACACACACATATTACACATTAAAAACTTTTATATTAGATGTGATTAATCGATTTGCCAGCACTTGTTAATTTAGAATTTTCTATGTATGAAAGGTGCAATGTGTGATTCTCTAAAGAAAATCATTTTTGTTATGCTGGTCTATGTACATTCATGTGTTTTGGAGGAGGCATGGCTTGGGAGCGTTTTGCAGGGAGGGTGGGATTGTGTGCTTTTAATGCTAGCAGGCTAAATTTAGCATTTCTAAGATCACCTATTGCACCTTTACTCACTGTTCACACAATAGTCACTCTTAAGCAGAGCAGCTTTTTTGTTGGTCATTGCAGCACAGTGACCAGTTCCGTTGCGAAATCTGTGCAATTCACACAGATTTTTCCAATCGCGTTAATTCCAATTGAAATGACAGACGTTTTGTCTATGAAAATGTAAAAAAACAAAGTGTCCGCAGCTTTAGTGATTTTGAAAACCTCCCTCATATGGTGCTCATCAGAGATACACGGGTTCAGATCTGGCACAATTCCATCTTGCCTCGTTTTCTGTCAATGAAAAGTTTGATTTATAGAATTATATTGGTAATTAACATATATTTATCACATTATTTTTTGAAAAACATCACTTCACAGCATTAAAAACCTTTCACAGTACTGTAGCTTTGCGGGGATATTTCTCAGAGCATCTTTCCAGCATATCTAATTTTTTTTTTTTAAGTGATAATATTTCAAAATCTGAATCTAATATAATGTAACTATATTTTTAAATACATCTATTGATATTGACATTAAGTTACATTTTTATTATGGATTACTTATAAATAGACAGATGCGTTTAAATAAAAAGATCTGGACCAGAAAAGCACCACACAACAATTAAGTAACAGTAATTACAAGGACAATAACAGCATAAATAAAGTTATCATAATGCGAAAAATAATCCCAATAATCCATCCAATTTAAATGAACATTTATAGAATTTCAGTCAGCAGGGCTGTGGATCAATAAATGAGCTGTATTAACCTATGGCATTAACTACAACATTTTATCAGACGTCATTAACTATTTATTTTCAATACACACACCATTAATTATGAAATCATAATTTGTGTTGCAGAAATGCAAAGAAAACTTAAAAACACTGTGAAATGTCAAAGAGTTTGTTCCATATGTTTATAAGACTAGCAGGCACATACATTAAAACCCTCAAGCATTACCAATATCATCTCAGAAAAATCACATATACAAACACACACACACACACACACACACACACACACACACACAATGAAGGCGATGAGCCCCCTGTTGTGTCGCAGACAGATTCAATGTGCTGAGAAACAAAGTTCTGAACGCAGGCAGCGAGCTCTGTTCACCCACACCACAAACATAATGGAGCATTAATACACACACAAGCGCACACACACACACATGGTGTATCAACTGCACATAATATCATTTCTCCTGATCAGAAAAAAATACTTGTTCACTTCGAATAGCAGTAAAAAAAACATGAAAGAACGAAATTGTGACTTTTCCCCTGTTATTTTTTCTATACATGATAAGTTTGTTTTAATATCATGAATCGTAGCTTTGCGCTGGTATTTTTACTTTATTGTTGCTTCTCTGCCCATTTAATCTTTGAACTGTTGCTTTATTTTCATAGTTCACTGAATTGGCAGGGGCGTCTTTTCTGTGCCGAATTAAAAGCGGCCATAAGTAACTTTTACGAGCTAATGCGTGTGGGCATTCGGTGTAAGTGAGACTGAGAGTGAAGCATTGTGGGTATTATGTTTTTATTGAGTGGAGCAGTCCCCCTTCTTTCTGGATGAGAAGCTATTTTCTAGTGGCCGGGAAGTTTTATGTTGCAAGGCTGTGGGAGATAGAAACGCATCCCATCGACCCTGTTGTTTGGACCATTTTTATGATTAAGATATGATCCAGACGGTATTGACACAGACGGTCCATGCCTGGAATAAGCATCACAAGTGTATTAACAGGTCTTACATATCATAGATATGAGTTACACCTATTGCTGCGTGCTAATGTATGGATAAAATTGGTAAATGTGTAAAGTTTTAGCCTATTGTTTAATTAAACTATAAATCTAATATAAACATCTCTGCTAAGGCAAGCATCACTATTATTACTCCCATAGTTAGGAAACAAACTTTTCTAAATGATCATAGGTGACAAAATAGAACTTACTTTTATAAACAAATTGACTTACATTAGAAATAGGCACCCAAGTACACTATATTGCCAAAAGTTTTGGGACGCCTAGCCTTTACATGCCCATGAACTTTAATGGTATCCCATTCTTAATACATAGGGTTTAATATGGAGTTGGCCCACCCAACAGCTTCAACTCTTCTGGGAAGGATTTCCACAAGGTTTAGGAGTGTTTATGGGAATTTTTTGACAATTCTTCTAGAAGAGCATTTGTGAGGTCTGGCACTGGTGTTGGATGAGAAGGCCTGGCTCGCAGTTTCCGCTCTAAATTCATCCCAAAGGTGTTCAAAGAGGTCAAAGTCATGTTGGAACAGGAAGGGGCAGATGGCATGAAATTGTCCAAAGTGTCAGTGTTCCTTTCACTGAAAAACAACCCCACACCATAAACTTTACACTTGGCACAATGCAGTCAGGCAAGTCCAGTTCTCCTGGCAACCGCCAAACCCAGACTCGTCCATCGGATTGCCAGACAGAAGTGTGATTCGTCACTCCAGAGAACACGTCTCTACGCACCTCAGCATGCGCTGACCCCACTCTGTGATTTTACATGGCCTACCACTTTGTGGCTGAGTTGCTGTTGTTCCCAATTGCTTCCAGTTTATTATACAACCATTAGTTAACCATGGAATATTTCCCGAATGGACTTATTGCACAGCTGTCACAGTATCACGCTTGAATCCTGAGAGCGACCCATTCTTTCACAAACGTTTGTAGAAGCGTCTTGCATGCCTAGGTGACTGACTTTATACAACTGTGGCCATGGAAGTGATTATGACATGAAACACATGAATTCAATGATTTGGAGGGGTGTCCAATACTTTTGGCAATGTAGTGTATCTCAACGCATTCTCACCCCAAGGCGTCATCTAACTGACAATTGTGATCATGCTTCAATATCCAACACTTTAGGCACCCTTTAGCATCAGTTACATGACGCGATCCTAGGGCGTCATCTAACTGACGCTAAACGTAAAGCGTCAGTTAGATGACGCGGGTAGGTTTAGGTCTGGGGTACACTGTAAAACCTGAGTTAGTTCAACTCAAACCGTTTGAGGAAACCGATTGCCTTAAATCATTTAAGTTTATTAACTCAAACAATTTAAGCATAAAAGAATATTTGATTTGTTTCCAAGTAACTCAATAACTTATTGTTAAGATAACTTGGGTAAATAAAGTTAATAGTACTAATTAGTTACTATAACTTAAATCTATGTAGTACATTGTAAACCCGAATAAGTTGGCTTTTTCGGTAATAACTTTTAATAGTATAAACTTAGTTAGCTTTAAAAGCTAATCTGCTGACGTAGCAAATGCTAACATATTAAAACAGTATGTTATAATAACACAGTCTCATCCCAAGAAGTCATATAACTGACGTCTTCGGACGTCTTTTGAGCATACGTCAACATTCGTCTTTTTAGGGTACCCTTAAATGTCGGTTACATGACGACCCCGGGCCGTCATACAACTGACGCTTTACCTTTAACGTCAGTTAGGTGACAGGGTAGGTTTAGGTCTGGGGTAGGATTAGGATCCGATAACGTCATCTAAGGGTGTTTTCATCAACATCATCTTAGGGTGTTTTCACACTAGTTCAGTTCTCTCAGGTTTGATTTGGTGCCTGGTGCCACCAAATCCGGACCGAGACGCTGAAAAGATGAGTCTAGCACCGCTTCCAAACGAACTCTGGTGCGATTCGACTGAAATATGAACACAACACGGACCAAAGACATGTAAACAAACCAAAAACAGGACATGATGTCACAAGATGCGACCCTAAAAAGAAAGCTTGTTGTATGTGCGTAGCTACATAGCAGCTGAGAACTCGTGAAGACCTAATAAAATGTGTAAAGGAGTCAAAACAGCATCAGGAATCCCTCCATCACACAAACCAAGATCTGCTGCGAGGAGACGCGATTGTGTGATCTTGCGATCTTGTGACATCATGTTCTGTTTTTGGTTTGTTTACATGTCTTTGGTCCGTGTTGTGTTCATATTTAAGTCGAACCGCACCAGAGTTTGTTTGCAAGCGGAGCGAGACTCATATTTTCCTCTTGTTTGGCGCACCAGGGTTCAGATGGAAGCGTTCACACTTATTCAAATGAAGCGCACTAACAGATCAACCGCACCAGTGTTCGTTTCAATCCAACCAAACATGCCAATTGTGAACACACCCTTAAAAGTGCACTTCTTACAATCAAACATAAATATTTCTTGGTTTAACTTGACTTTGGACATAACATTACT